>NC_068294.1:29552225-29777225 GCF_025860055.1 Xyrauchen texanus | reverse complement strand
AAATGGAGAGATAACGAGAGCTAATGAGGGACAGGAGGATCGAGGAAGATGAAAGAAGCAGAGATGTTAGAGAGAGAGAGAGAGAGAGAGATAGAGGTGAAGAAGCAGATCGGAACGCATGGAGATGGGAAAGGAAAGAGAAGAGGAGAGAAAAGCTATCTCAGTGTTTCCTCCAAAATGTCTGAAACAAATAAAAGAGCTGACAGAGATGGCACAGACACACTTAGAGTGTCAGCGCTTTCCTTTAACTGAGAAAGAGACAGAGAGAGCCAAAGAGAGAGAGAAATTGAAGAGAGGGAGAGAAGGAAGGACCATGTCTGGGTGCAGGTGGAGGGGGAGATGGAATTTGACAGAAGAGAAAATTGATTTTCTGGGATGAGATTTAGGTGTGATAGGCAAGCACATGGAAGGAGAGGAGAGGGGCGGAGTTACTAACACATACAAACACACGCACATAAACACACAGTAGCATCCTGTGCATCTCCATATATTGGATCATAAAATAAAGAGTGTGAGACAGGTAGAGGGGGGCATGAAATATACAGAGGGGAAAATTTAGACAGGCACTTATGTGTATGAAAGTGTGCACATATAGTATAGATAGATACATATAGATTAACAAGTTAGTAACAGAGCTAATACCATAAAGAAATGCACATAAAGTGGTCCAACATGAGAGTAACACAGTTCTTCTATATTAACTTAATTCACTGCCTCATCCTGTGACTGACTGCTGAGGCAGTGATGGCTGCGGTCTCTGAAGTCTCTCTGCCTCAGAAGACTCACAATCTCACACAATCTCAGCCCATCTTTACTGCCATGTGAAGAACAGACAACACAGGCACACATCAGCCAGCGATAAAGAAAATGATCCTGCAATCAGCCCGAGACTGCTTGTTACAAAGAGCTTCCTCCCTCTCCGTGTTTTCTGCAACACCTCTGGAGTTCAGCAGACTAAGCGCTCCTCTCTAGTCTTTTTGCGATAAAACTTTCTTGGCAGAAGTAGAAAGGACACGGGTCGGGAAGCGATTCGGCTGACAAACTGCACAGAGGCCTCGGAGCATGGGGACCAAAATAAGCTCCACAGGCAAGAAAGAAACAACAGCCCCGCAAAACAAAGAGACATGAGAGAGAGAAATCTGGTGTCTTTCTGCTGTCACTCACATTGCTGCCGAATCATTCTGCCTCTTCCACATTAAAGCTGTGAATGTTGTCATGATTCTGCTGGTTTTCTGGCTGTGCATTTGTTAACTTTTTTAACCTGTTGAGGTGCAAGTAATTTTTAGAGATGTGGGTTTGCTGGTGTTTCTCTCTGTCTTTTGAAGGGTGTCTGTAATAATAATCTGTTCCCATAATCTGCTTGTAGGAAATAATTTTGTTACACTTTTTATGAAGCCTTTATACAATCACGCCAATTTATTGGTTGATGGTGCTTAAGCGATGCCCCTAGGGAGCTACGTCAAGGGCTCAAAAAAGGCACTCGCTTCATTGAATCTTTCATCAAGATTTTCTGTTCTTCAGTGTACGATTTTGTCTAAGCTCGTGTTTGTATCTAGTGACAAACATCGATCCGAGGATTATGAATTCTCCCTTTTGAGTGGCAAACACGTAATGATGTCATTTATACAGTGTAAATTTCAGAGCAAATTTTATTTGGTTTTTCCAAACATAACAAGGGTCCGACAGGGACAGCACTGGTTTTCTCTTCCGACAGCACGTCTTTGCACATTTCTACCGATCAGTCTGTTGCAAGGGGCAGCATTTGGAACCCCCAGTCAGACTTGTGAAAGTTATGGATATGGCCCCTCAACGGTGCACACTTTTGAATGATGGGTTATCCCCCGCTGTGTTTGATACCATTCTAAATGCTAGAGCTCCTTTAACTAGGCTATATAAGGTCAGCTGCCATAATTATATTGGTGTAGAGTGTGAGGTGAAAATCCAGTTCACTGCCCTGTCGGCACAGTGCTGGAATTTTTGGAGGAGCGTCTTGGGGCCGGGGTTTCCCCGGCAATGCTTAAAGTCTATTTTTTAGTGATAGAGGCTGAGCATGCGCTTATCAAAAGATTTTATGTGCAGGGTATCCAGGCTAAGACCTTTTTGTCCCTTCCGCTTTCTTTAATAGGATTTATCTGTTGTTTTAGAGGTGCTCTGTTCGAGCCCTTAACAACAGTCACTGATAAGTTTTTGACTCTTAAAGCGGCCCTGCTATTGGTATTAGTATCATTTAGAAGAGTTGGTAATTTGCATGCCCTGTCGATCAGTCCTTGTTGTATGAATTTAGCGCCAGGGTGTTCAAGGTGTTTTGGGCCCTGGAGAAGTTTTGACATGCCTTGACATTTGTGCATTTTTCAGTTGCTTAAAAACACATTAATGGCTAAAGTCTGATAACACTGTATTGTAGCCCACAGCACAAACTGGGCTACAATAATATGTGAGCAACATGTGTGTACATGTTTGGATTTTTGAGAAAATAAAGTTTATGCATGGTTTTTGAAAAACAAAATATTATATAACATATAAAACATTTGTCCACAAGCCGTTTGAGAACTGGAGCCTAGAGTTTTTGCTACAAAATCAAGTTAAAACCATCATGATCACTCATTCATACAAAACAATATAGTAATTGAACTTTTGTAAGACACTTTTAGTGTTAGAAAGGTCATATGTGAGGAGGCGTGAACTATCATGAATATTGATTGTAATTCACACCTGAGGAGAAAAAACACCCCTCCCCTGGGCCTATCAATGAGGAATTTGACAGAAAGAGAATGAATGTTAGGAGACTTAATGATCAAAATCAAGTTTTAAGTTAAAAGTTTATCTGACTGTAAATTTTATTTACATAAAGACTTAATTTTAGACCTACAATACCATTTTAAAGAAGTCTCTTCTGCTCACCAGGGCTGCATTTATTTGATCCAATTTTCAGTAAAAACAGTGATATTTTGAACTATTTTTTATAATTTAAAAGAACAGTTTTCTATTTGAATATATTGTAAAATGCAATTTGTGATCAAAGCTGAATTTTCAGCATCATTACTGCATTCTTCAGCATCAAAAGATACTACAGAAATCATTATAAGATGGTGATTTTCTAATATGGGCATATTTAAAATGCATTTTACTCTTTTAACCTGAACACATACACTCACCTAAAGGATTATTAGGAACACCATACAAATATTGTGTTTGACCCCCTTTTGCCTTCAGAACTGCCTTAATTCTACGTGGCATTGATTCAACAAGGTGCTGAAAGCATTCTTAAGAAATGTTGGCCCATATTGATAGGATAGCATCTTGCAGTTGATGGAGATTTGTGGGATGCACATCCAGGGCACGAAGCTCCCGTTCCACCACATCCCAAAGATGCTCTATTGGGTTGAGATCTGGTGACTGTGGGGGCCATTTTAGTACAGTGAACTCATTGTCATGTTCAAGAAACCAATTTGAAATGATTCGAGCTCTGTGACATGGTGCATTATCCTGCTGGAAGTAGCCATCAGAGGTCAGAAACAATGCTCAGGTAGGCCGTGGCATTTAAACGATGCCCAATTGGCACTAAGGGGCCTAAAGTGTGCCAAGAAAACATCCCCCACACCATTACACCACCACCACCAGCCTGCACAGTGGTAACAAGGCATGATGGATCCATGTTCTCATTCTGTTTATGACTCTACCATCTGCATGTCTCAACAGAAATCGAGACTCATCAGACCAGGCAAAATTGCAAATTGTAGCCTCTTTTTCCTATTTGTAGTGGAGATGAGTGGTACCCGGTGGGGTCTTCTGCTGTTGTAGCCCATCCGCCTCAAGGTTGTGCGTGTTGTGGCTTCACAAATGCTTTGCTGCATACCTCGGTTGTAACGAGTGGTTATTTCAGGCAAAGTTGCTCTTCTATCAGCTTGAATCAGTTGGCCCATTCTCCTCTGACCTCTAGCATCAACAAGGCATTTTCGCCCACAGGACTGCCGCATACTGGATGATTTTCCCTTTTCACACCATTCTTTGTAAACCCTAGAAATGGTTGTGTGTGAAAATCCCAGTAACTGAGCAGATTGTGAAATACTCAGACCGGCCCATCTGGCACCAACAACCATGCCACGCTCAAAATTGCTTAAATCACCTTTCTTTCCCATTCTGACATTCAGTTTGGAGTTCAGGAGATTGTCTTGACCAGGACCACACCCCTAAATGCATTGAAGCAACTGCCATGTGATTGGTTGATTAGATAATTGCATTAATGAGAAATTGAACAGGTGTTCCTAATAATCCTTTAGGTGAGTGTATTTGCAAGCACACGCTTTGTTGATGATAATGAGGCAGCCTAAACACTAGTTAAAATATAATCTAAACATTCATATTATTTTATATCATATTGCATATCATATTTATATCATACAGCATACAATTTAAATACCTGCTTTAGCTAGAACTTTCAAATTTCAATACTCTGAATCCTGGCTGGCAGGCAAGTCTGGAAACAGTCCCACTAGTAAAATATGTACGTTTATACAATAGCATGTCAACTAATGAAAACTAAATGACTTACTCGTCTGAAATTGTATCCTCGGCTGGGTCTAGTCTCTCTTCAAAATACAAACGTTCATCTGATTCCCGCTCTTCTTCTGAGGAAAATTGTAACTCTTCGTCACTATCCAAGAATTTTCTCACTTGTGTATCGTGCTCTTTTTCAAATGCGCAGAAAAGTGAATAAACTTTGTTTTTAAGGCACAGTCGGGGGCGTGTACCATTTGCATTGATCATCTCAGCACATTAGCGTATGAATAGCAGGCTCTGCTGGTGGGTGTGATCACATTAGAGATAAATTAGCTGAGCTAGGAGAAACTGTACATCGCTTTGTTTAATAGAGATTACATTGCAGGAGAATATTTGTTTTAAATTTGAATTATTTCATTTAAAAGTAGCTTTATTTAGACATATTTTGTTTGTGTGATAAGTATTCGCAGAGTTTCAGTTCATTTTTGTGACGTGTTTCAGAAATATGCTCACGAACACAGAGACTGCTTACAGCTCACCATTTTTATTTTCTTTATTTTACAAAAGTACACGGTTTTGTTGTTATTGTGAGTGTACACAAATAAAAGTAGACCCTTTATAGTCTCTAATGATGTCTTACACTTATCTGTATGCCCCAAAATGACGGAAAATTTTATGTTGTTTCCGCTGTAATGACAAAAAAAATCCAGCAGGACGCACCGACATGTCCGTTGACCCCAGAGGGTTAAGACCTTGTTTGAGCTATTTGTTCAAGGTTATTTCAACATAATTTCGCTCACAGACTATTAATTTTCAGGCTTTCTATCCTCCCCCATTTGAGTCATAGGAGCATGAAAGGTTGCATATGCTTTGCCCAGCCAGTGGCATAAGTCAGGGGTGTTTCGGTGTCCAAGAAAAAAGTCAAGTCTCATTGGCTTAATGATTTTAAAGCAATTTTAAGTGCTTATGAAGTGCACGGTTTACCTTCACCTTCTGGTATTCGTGCCCATCCTATGAGGAGCATGGCAGCCTCATGGGCTTTGGCTAGATGTGCGTCCTTGGAGGACATTTGTATGGAGGCAGTGTGGTCCTCTATGCAAACATTTGTTAGATTTTATAATTTGGATGATGGTTTGACTCCTGCTTCCCAGGTTTTCTCTGTTGGAACAGGAGTAAACTCATAATTCCTTCTTTTTTTTGGACACTTTAGCTCGCTTGTACACCGCTATATGCTTGCCACACAGGCCTAGACAGTTGGCAACTACTGTTCGAATGGCATGAACGTATATCGTTCCCATAGTGAAAATGCAGCTCAAGTTCCTACGAAGGGGAATGTCTCGGATACTTGGAACGTAACCCTGGTTCCCTGAGTGGGAACGAGATGCTGCATACCTGGCCATACTCTCTAGCAGCTGCATAGGCTTGTGCCCTCCTGCAGAAAATCTGACTTGATAGCGTGAAAGCGAGCGCCTTTATGGAGCCCATGACGTAGATCCCTAGGGGCAACGCTTAAGCACTATCAGCCAATAAATTGTCATGATTAGATAAGCGCTTCAGACCACATGACACTCAGATGGTAACCCATAGCGAATACGCAGCGTCTCGTTCCCACTCAGGGAACCAGGGTTTTGTATCCACACATATGCTGCTGTGACATACTGTATGTCATACTGAGTATCAGATACATCTCTCCTACAAGTGATAGATGGGTGGTCAGTCAGTCTACATCAATCAGTCAATAAAAATTACTTGGATGCCTGCAATTTTTTGAGACAAAATAAACCACTTCATCTTACTGTCTCTCCCTGTCTGTACTAGGTGTAATGGATCAATATAATTTTTAATTTTTTATTTGTTTGTTTCATTCTAAATAATCAGTGCTCTCCTTGTGATTGTAGCTCCCAACAGCAGTGCAAACTTGCTTTTGAGACTCAAAGCTTTTCCTTTTCTATCTACAGTATCTTTTCTCTTCCCATATGTCTGCACTGTTTAAACCCTCTTTCAATCTCTGTCTCTTTCTCTCTCAGCTATGAATCTGTTGGGGCTGAACTGGCAGCTGAAACCTGTGGTTGGTCCCCTGCTGAACAACGACTTGGGAGCAGGGCTGCCCAGCAACAGTGACGTAGCAACAGCGCCCTCTGGAGGCAGAGGTGAGCAGCACAGCCTCTGATTCTCAGCACGCAAATTCCCACACTCTCGTTGCGGATGAGGAAGACTTCTATATCATAACAGAATAATACACGCAAAAAAAAAACTAGATTAAAAAGAAAAGAAGGTGCTAAAATCTTGCCCTAAAATACTGCCCTGAATGCCTCGTTTTGATTTGTGGTTTGTAATTTGCTTCTCTGTTGTGCGTCAATGTCCCATCATGGTAGCACATTTATGCACACACACACACACACTCTCTCTCTCTCTGACTGCTTTCACAATCGACAAGTGACAGTATTCTCTGGGCTACATTTCTGAGGCTGTGTGACAAGACATAAGAAGTATATGGCAAGCAATTATGACATTTATTCCTTAAAACTTACAAGTATTGTATCTATTTTTATGTTACTAGTACTCATTTTTATTGACTAGTAACAATGCAGTTAGATATTAGTACTTGTGAATTTTTTACTAGTACATATTCAATAGGTATTAGTACTTATTCAATAGATAGTAATAATTATTCATTAGGTATTAGTACATTTTTATTAAATACTAGTACTTATTCAATATATACTAGTACTTATTCATAAGATGCTAGTACTTATTCATTAGATACTTGTACTTATTCGTTCAGCACTAGTACTTATTCAATAGACACTAGTACTTATTCATTAGAAAGTAATAATTATTAATTAGGTATTAGTACATATTTATTAAATATTAGTACTTATTCAATAGATACTAGTACTTATTCATTAGGTACTAGTACATATTTATAAGATACTAGTACTTGTTCAATAGATACTAGTACTTATTCAATAGATACTAGTACTTATTTTATACTATTACGTATTAATTAGGTACTAGTACATATGCAATAGATACTAGTATTATTCATTACGAACTAGTACTTATTTATTAGATACTAGTACTCACTCATTAGATACTAGTACTCATTCATTAGATAGCAGTACTTATTCAGTAGACACTAGTACTTATTCATTTGGTATTAGTACGTATTCATTATGTACTAGTATGTATTCATTAGGTACTTGTACTTATTCACTAGATACTAGAACTTATTCAATAGATTCTAGCACTTATTCATTAGATACTAGTTCTAATACATTAGATACTAGTACTTATTCTGAATGTATGTAAGATTATGAGGATATCTTTATTCAAACTGAACATTGCATGAACATGAGATCCTTTCAGCTATTAACATATTTGTGGTATTTTACATGGATTTACCACATCTATATTACCATATAGATTGAAATGGATCGTTATGATATGATTATAGGCTATAGCAAACCTGCTCTCGGAATGGTCGCATAGCATCAAAGAAAACAAAAAGAAAGAGAAATGAGTTGATTTTGGCTGTCTGTTGCATCAGTATATCATGTAAGATGTACTACCCCATTGGAATGAAGAGTAAGATTTTGAGAATATGTATGTTATTTCAATAATTGAATCATCAAATTAAACTTTTACTCATCTCTGAATGGGGAGACACTTAAAATTGTGTGTAAAGACAGTGAAGATTTGATTTTATGAAGCAGATTTTTTTTAATTTATTATATATTTTTTTTGCAGCATAAACCTTTAAAAAAGAAATACAAGGGAATACATTATCATAATGCACAACAGCCTTATACCACAAATTGTATATATCTGCATCACTAATCCATCAACTTCTTCAATAGAAAGTTTTGTTGTTGTTATTGTTGTTGTTGTTTGTTTTACAAAAGAAGATATTTTCATTTTCAGCTTTACAACTATTCTTTAGAGAAATCAAAGAATTGTTAAAGTTTCAAAGCAATGGTATATGAAGCAGAAGTCCCGGGTTGGATTAACCATGGTTTTCTAATAATATGGTCATAACCATGTTTTTTGGTGGAAGCTGTAGTTTTCATGCAATTAACCATGGTGTTACCACAGTAATATTATTAGTAACCATGTTTAATTTAGTTGTTACTTTAATATAAAATACCATGGTAATATATGGTTACTGCAGTAAAACCATGGTTCATTTTTGTAAAGTTATGGTTAGGTTTAGGGGTAGGGATGGTGTGGGACTCTAAATAAACACACTTCAGTGATGCCCTTATACTGCATGTTAGCATTTAATTAAGAGTGAATATACTATCTATATATATATACTAATACTATTCACACTGCAAAGAAGATGCTTTTTGTTGCTATTTAGCAGAGGTGGGAGCAAGTCACACATGTTCAAGTCACAAGCAAGTCTCAAGTCTTAAAAATAAAATCTCAAGTCAAGTCTCAAGTGCAGTGCAGACAAATCAAGCAAGTCAAGTCAAGTCAGTGACTCACCTCAAGCGAGTCCTGATGAGTTTCAAGTCAAGTTGAGTCAAGCCACAGTACTAAAGTTATTTTTTTAAATAAATATTTAGTTTTGCTCTGAAAAGATACTTACATACTTACATAATGAACTTTATATTCATTTTCTTTACATGAATTGTATAAGAGTAATGTGCTATACAATATATATATATATATATATATATATATATATATATATATATATATATATATATATATATATATATATATATATATATATATATGTATATATATATATATTAGTAAATCGTTAATGAACATGCACAGTATTATTATCGTGGGCACTTAAATACTGTTAATACTTCTATATACCTTATTATCTGAATTGTTTAGATTTTTAGAATTAACTGGTTAATATGTATATAACACTGTGTGTATGCTGTGTAAAAAATGCAGTCAGATTTTCACAGTGATCTAACAAAAATGGCAGACGTGGTGAATGAATATGCAAATTTGCTCTCTGACAGTAGGTGGCGCTTATGGAACAGCAGAAATACAGCTGTTACCCTGGTAACGCCTGTACATAAAGCAGCCCTGCACTTATAAACAATACTGTATTAGACATTATACGGAGGTAAAATGAAAAGAAAATTCCATCGAAACCTTTCTGAAGACATTCAGTTCCCTTCAGTGATACATTTATATAAAATAGTCATAAAGGTATTGCATTCAAGAGCTTTAATTAAAGGCTTCAGAAGTCATAATCACTAAGAGAACACTTGGATTTCATCATGAGTCATTCTGTGTATTTTATACTACTTGTCACGTTTTAAATAAAGTGTTGTGACTGCAAATCTGTTGTTTTTATATTGCCAACAAATGGTTATTGTATATTGTTGACTGTTGAGAAGGTTTAGAAAAGGCACACACACATTTATTTCAAACTTGTCGCACTACAAAACATGAGATTAATCGTGAATCATTTTCATTTACTGACAACCCTCAAACATTTGAACAGTAATTTTACATATTAATCTTTCTGGATAATGAAATGATAATTAAATGATTTATTTACCTTTCCTTGTGGTTTTTGAAATGTCTGATGAAATTCGAGGTTGTGGTGTTTGTATCGGATAGCTTTTTTTATTCATACAGTCCAGTTTGAAATCTTTATATCCAAAGGAGATTGTTTTGTGAACTGGACAATGATCTGTCATTTTGGCGCATTGTGAGTGCAGCGTTAACTGGGCAGATGCAGATCAGTGGTGCTGGCGAGTTTACATTTTTGCATATTAATTAATTAATGTCGCAATATTTTTTTTAAATGCATTTCATTACTGTTTATAAGTTATTGAAAATAATAATAATATAAAACATTCAAGTCATTGTCGAGTCATGCAGTTCAAGTCAAGTTAAGTCTCAAGTTGTTGGATCTCAATTCAAAGTCAAGTCAAGTAATTTTCTTCATTTAGTCAAGCAAGTCACAAGTCCTTAAATTTGCGACTAGAGTCAAACTCGAGTCAAATCATGTAAATCCAGTCCCCCACCTCTGCTATTTAGTGTTAATAGCATCTAGTCTATCTCTATTTGCACTTAGCTGCCTTTGTATTACTATTATTACTCCATAAAGAAAGCACATTTTAGTCTTTTAGTATTTATTTTTTTATTGGAGCGTGACAAGAATAGGGAAACTAGAGCATGACATTTGAATATAGTAAAACACTGAAGTAAAAGATACAAATACAGCAAATTAAAAGGTATGGTAACATGGATAAAAATTGACAGACAGGATGGACACTGCTGATCTAATTACAAGTTGAAAGACCTAAAATGTTCACACCCAATAATTCCCAAAATCTGCTTTAACTGTGTGGCTGTTCACACATTACAATTCTTATGTCCAAAACAGAAAGACTGATCAAAACGGAATGGAACTGAATGCAGTGGTCACGATTTGCCTTTTTCAAAAGTTAAACCACTTTCAGTTTTACTCACTGACTTAAAAACACAATGCTCATTAACTTTGACAGCCTTTGGTTGTTTTCATTAATTATAAAACTGAAGTTCTAATGCATGTTAATTTTTTTTTTACATTTTTTTACCGCTGTTAACATCATAACAGATTCATATCTAAGGAATGGGTGGAAGCGCAACATGGTTTTCAATATGCAATGTTGCCCGTTTATTACTGAATGATGGATGATTTAATAATCAGAATCATAATTTCTACAAACGTTATTGAGAGTTCCATGAGAGGTCAGCAGTGGCAAAAACATAGAATACATGAATGCATCCATATAGTGTAGAAAACCTGTCACGGATATTAATTATGATACAGGCTCAAATTTGTGCCCCTGCAGAGTGCAGAACTCTAACACAGATCTGACCTTAACATTTTTTCTTTAATTAACATTTTATTACTGCTTGCATTTACTTAATTTGGCATAATCTGCACAAATGCAGATTTCCTAAAGACAGCTGCACCTTTGTTAGCTTGAACCTGATTCTGGGGTAAATTTGTCTTCCCTGATGGGAGAGAGAGAGATAGAGAGAGAGGGAGAGAGAGAGATAGAGAGAGAGAGAGAGAGAGAGAGAGAGAGAGAGAAAGAGAATAGAGCCAAGATTACTTTTCATTTACATTAATTATACAGTTTATCTACCAATATAAAACTGAATTTAGAATAGAACCAATAATTTTTTAACTTGCCATTGTATAGGCCTACTTCATTATATACAGGTGACAGGATTACATATTTAAAATACAAAATATAAGTAACTGTATTTTACTAAAATTACAATTTAAATATTTGGTAATTAGAATACAGTTACATTCAAAAATGACTTTGATTATTGAAGAGATTACTTTGCATTTTATTGCCACTTGTTTCATTTACTTGTAATATTTAGTCCTTTCAGATGGAAAACTTTTATACATATAAATTATGCGATCCAAAGTGCATTTGAACAGTGGTGAAACAATTTCTTATGATGTGTTGATTCATACGAGCAGACGGAGAAGTCAATAAATCAAATAAGCGCTGATGCATATAGGCAGATTTTTTCCTCCTAGGAATAATCTGAGGTTAGATGGAGTGCAAAAATGTATCAATTTATGATTAAAAATGTAAAAGATTATGAACACAGAATTAAGCATTCTCCTCAGAAATAGATGTTGGTTCCATCCCTAAATACATTATTTGTAGTTTGTTCTAATTAGTTTGTTGCTGTAATCATAAAATAAAGTGTATTGTTCTGTAATTCATTGCACATAATCTGTCATCATGTGGTTAATCCAAAGTGTCATCATGAATTAAAAAAAGAATCTACAATATAAATATAAAGTAACTGACTACAATTGCCATTTATAATTTAATTAGCAATGTATTGTATTACTGAAGTATGTGTGGGATATATAGAAAAAACATGACACCTTTTTTTATTTATTTCATCATGCTGCTCAGCAGTTCTGTAATTTCTGTGCCATTAATTGTTCATTCAGTAGCATTGATGTTTCAGTTTTCTACCACAGAGTGTCTGTAGTTTTACTGGGAGTAAAATTGATACTACACTTTTAAGAAAGAGAGTGACAATGTATTTATATTTAACATACTATTTGCATAGTATTCAAACGTTCTCTGGAAATAATACTAGTACCTATTAAGTTTGGGATATCTGTGGGCTAAATAGTTACTAGTCATTCAAAATTAAGTACTATTACTTAATAAAAAATTAAGTAGATATTAGTCACTATTAGAATAAGTACTATTATCTAATGAATAAGTACTAGTGCCGAATGAATAAGTAATAGCCATTTTTGAATAAGTACTAGTACCTAATAAATAAGTACTAGTATCTAATGGAATAGTTACTAGTCACTAAAAAAGTGCTAGTAACATAAAAATAGATACTAGTAAGTTTTAAGGAATAAATGTTAAAACGGCTTGCCATACCAAGTAACCATGTGATTAGGTAGAGCAGCAAGGTAATGTGAGTTGATGGAGTGGGGAATGTTATTATTCTCTTTTGAAACAGTAAGCAAGGATAAACATGCAGTAGTAGCCTATGCTACAGTCAGTGTTGTCATTATGTGCATTTTTAATTTTGCAAGTGGCTTCCAGTTTATAATCTTGGAAATATTAACAGTATTGCATTTTTAATCCAATTTTGTTCATCTTAACTCTTGACTCTTTTGAAGTTACTTCCTGTTCATTTGTCACACTGGAAATGAAAGGTCAAGTCGAGGGCATTGCATTGCGGCATACAGTATTCTACTAAATTTAGAATGCCATCCAATTATTCTATGCATAACAATGGGCCCTTTTCACATTTCCTGGTTTGTAACTCAGAAGTAATCTATAGCGGGCTAAACTTTTATAGCGGTAAATAGGAAACCACCTTAAATATCATTTTTTGCATCCCCATTTGCTCAAACAACTATTACAATTCCATGACTTTCCAAAAGAAGACACAAAGAATGATGTTATAAATTTAAGAAGTTTAATTAAAAAATGTAAAAGATAAAAACATTTGCTAGATTTAATTGCTAAATAACATGGAAACACAGCATCACAGTCTGTGAAAAGGGTCAATATCCATACTGTACACATTATAAGCATAGTATGGTAGTTTGCTATTCTGAACATCACACCCAGTATCCTAACTCCACATAATTAACCCCACTCCAAACTCAGAGTTGAGTTAAGACCTCGCTGGCGAGGAATCAAACTCTCGATTAACGTTGCTTACCATTGCAAACACACTTATACTCACTCTTATATGCTCACAAATCTTTGGCTGTTCACCCATCTCTTTACCAGCTCGCTCTGCCTCTCTCGGTTATGATCAAACATCCTCACAGCTTCGCAGTAAATGCCTTAGAAAGCACCACATCACCTCGTATGAAGGACAAACACAGCCTTTACAGCAGGCAGGGGCCAGTCACATCCTCACTCATACACATGCGTCTACCAGAAAGAATCCAACAGTGTGTCATAATTTCCTTCTCTTCTGTATCGTTTGCCTTCATTTCTGTCTCATCAGTGCTATGTAAGCATATTCAGCTTTGTGATAACATATAAATTATGTGGAGTGCTAGTTTGCTGTGTGTTTGTGTGAGTGTGTGGGTAATAGAGAGATAGATTGTGAGCTTTCAAACTCTTCATCTCAAGTGCTTCAATCTCCACCCCTCAGCATGGTGGTGTCAATTCTGTCCTTTTCATACAACTTCAACTGCTCACTCTTGCTTTCTCTACCTCACACATATTCACATAAGTTATTCCAAATAACAGTGAGATTTCATTAATCATACCCAGACGCTGCTACAATAAACCTATCAGGCATACATTGCTAGTTGTGTTCTGTAACAGTACCACCACATATAACATGAGTCGTGTTGTGCTGTGTATGGTTGTTTTTATTATTTCTCATCCACTGCTGCGTCTTTGTGTATAGCTGTTATCCTACCTTATTGTCTGGCATATTGTGTTGAGATGCTCTTATCTGAGCTGCTGTGGGATGATTTGATGCTCTGGTCTGATCTGTGAAAATGATTTGGTGCGCTCCTGCCTGCCTGCTGCATTAGCTTATGATTGGCTTCTCTGCACTCAGCTGGATTCTGTTGTGGTACTTGATGCCATGCTTAGACACTCAAATTCAGATGCCCTCTATCACCACATTGTGTTCATCTGTGTTGTGCTGTGAAATATAGCCGGACTATTGCTTCAGCCATGGTCATACACCAATTGTTCCTTCCCCAAGGAAATTATCATCCACCATCCCTTCCTCGCTATTTTTCTTTTCCGTAGTTCCATTTCTCCTCAGTCTGATCTGTTCTGTATTAATGAGAGGGGCTATTTCATCTCCTGTTGCGGCCGCTCCGTCCTGATTGTGTTTTCATTGTTCTTTATTTCCTCACCATTTTTCACAGGTTTTCTCTGTCAGGGCGGCAGTCTCCAGTGTAGATCTGACCTGATTACAGGGAAGCTGTGTGTTTGTGTGTGTTTGTGTCTGTGTGTGTGTGTGTGTGTGTGTGTGTGTGTGTGTGTGTGTGTGTGTGTGTGTGTGTGTGTGTGTGTGTGTGTGTGTGAACATCACAACCATAGGGACAGAGGGAAACCTCCATTTAAACCCGGCCATTGCCTCCAGCAACGAGTAAGAGATAAAGGAAATAAAAGAAGAAGAGAGAGAGAGAGAGCAACCATGCCTAAGCCTGAGGGTGGTGAAAACTCTAACTATAGAGGAGAGCTCTCCTTTAGCCTGAGAGCCCTTAAACAGACAAGAGAGGAAAGTAGTAAATCAACAGTTGCAATTTCACTTTTCCTACATTCTTAAAAATAAAGATTCTTCAATAGTTTTTTGAGGTTCAATAGGTTCCCATGTTTTTATCAAGAACCATTTTCACTCTATGGCATTCTTGAGTTGGACATTTGGAGGTTAAATAAGTTCTTGTTGTTGCATTGCCATGTTGATTGCAATGAAAATTAGCTATTTACACATGCAACCACTTTGCAAACATGGCGGGGATATATTGTGTATCCATTTCTTTCATTTAGCCTGCACAATTTGTTTTCAGTTACAAGTATGTCTTTTGTGGTTTGACAGCTTGAAAGAAGCCCATTCAATGCTACAGAAAGTGAAATTGTATAATTAACGTCGCCATTTCTAATCGTTCAGTTTGTGCAGATACACCAGTTTCATACACTAACCTGCAAACTCATGAATGTCACTTTGTTCATTCTTGAACAGCCTGCCACCTCTGTTAAATTAACTGTGCAGTGTCCTACCCACGACTCAACGTGGCGCTTGTCGTCCGGTGTGCGACCACTTAAATGTTTACATGTTAAATGGTGCGGAGTTATTACACTATATCCATCAAATCTGTGTGATTGGTCCAAACAAGGCTTCTTACGTCAACATATCCTGATCTCACACATGCTCAAACAGGAAATTTTACAGCTTTGTTTACACATAGCATACAAACAGAACTTTTCTGTTAATGTTACAACTTTTTGCATGAAAAATTACCAGGGCTGATTTAGCAGTATTTCCAAACATATCCTGTGCACACATGACAGGAATTTTTTTAAATACATTTTCAATAAAAGGCTGTATTTTTGAAAGCACCTAGTGCTTAAAAAAAATGTATACAAAAATATAGTGCACAAAAATTTGCACTATGAGACTTTGGCCATGGACAGTGGAGTTCCATGCTGGAACTCCACTGTCCTCCACTGAAAATGAAGACTTCTGAAAACGCTCTTTAGTACCACATACTTTGAAAAAATGTTATGAAATGGAAAATTGAGTTTTCGTCTGAAATGTGATATGACCCAGGACCTTAAGACAGTATTCTGAACTAAACTCGTTGAGCACTTTATTAGGAACAACTGTAAACCTACTTATTCATGTGAATATATAATCAGTCAATCATGTGGCATCAGTGCAATGCACAAAATCAAGCATATACGGGTCAGGATCTTCAGTAAATGTTCACATCAACCATCACAAAGCAGGGAAAATGTGATCACAGTGATTTCGACCATAGCATGATTGTTGGTGCAAGACAGGCTGGTTTGAGTATTTCTGTAATTTATGATCTCCTGGGACATGCACAACTGTCTCTAGAGTTTACTCAGAATGGTGCCAAAAGCAAAAAACATCCAGTTAGTGGAAATTCTGTGGATGGAAATTCCTTTGTTGATGAGAGAGGCCAACGGATAATGGCCAGACTTGTTTGAGCTGACAGAAAGGCTGTGGTTACTCAGATAACCACTCTGTACAATTGTAGTAAGCAGAATAACATTTCAGAATTCACAACATGTCGAACCTTGAGGTGGATGGGCTACAACAGTAGAAGACCACAACTGGCACTTTATCAGGACCATAGCATATAATAAAGTGCATATTTGTACTGTACAGTTAGCCTTCACAGCCTAGTTTTCATTAGTGTCAATTTACATATTGTGTGTACTCTGACTATGGTCAATAGGTTCTTCAGATCAGCTTATTCATTACTGGGTTCCACCAAGATGGTGTTAATAAGTAAATACATTTTTGAACCTTTATTAATTCTAATTGAAACCGTTTGTTTCATTTTATGTGTGGATCTTGCTGACTAGGAAAACCAAATATTAAAGAGTCTCAGCATTCATTAGATAAGTGTCTCCCAGAGAGAAAGAGCATTTGTGCAGTTTTTCCTGTGTATACTATTTTCTTAAGCAACTGCCTCTGAATCCATAAACAAGGGGCAGTTGCAAAACAGCAGAGGTGAGAGACTGATTTTTTGTTTTATGCCTTCCTCTGTGTCACAGGGCCCTGGGCTGCTCGCAACAGCAGCATAGATACAGGCAGCCTGGAGGTAGGCAGGCGTGTGACCCAAGAAGTGCTGCCGGGGGTGTTCTGGAGGTCTCTGCTGCACCTCAACCAGCCTCAGTTCCTCAAGTTTAACATCTCCCTTGGCAAAGATGCACTGTTTGGGGTTTACATTCGGAAAGGGCTACCTCCGTCCCACGCACAGGTGCGCACACACACACCCTTTCCATCCGGAGATCCCACTGAGTCCTTTTAGGAAAAAGCCTCTTTCATCTGGGCACCACTGTGGATCAATCAGTCATTGCAAATACATTTTAGAAGTCAGCAGGTGTTCGATAAAAAACCTTTCTGAAGCTCAACTTCAAAGTATCTGATTTTTTGATATATATATAAATGCTGTCAAACTACTTGAGATGACAAAAAGTAAAAACGTCCCCTCTTTTCCCCTCCGCAGTATGACTATATGGAGCGTTTGGATGGAAAGGAGAAATGGAGTGTAGTGGAGTCTCCTCGTGAAAGACGAAGTATTCAGACTGTGGTTCTAAATGAGGCTGTGTTTGTGCAGTATCTGGATCCTGGCACATGGCACCTGGCTTTCTACAATGATGGCAATGAGAAGGAATCGGTCTCCTTTAGCACAGCTGTACTGGGTCAGTTACTCATGGTCTATTTTCAATTTTTCAGTACTTTATCAAAACGATAGTTTTACATACAATATTGCCAAAGCATCAATACATACTCAAAAATTCTGAAAAACACTGCTTATTCTCACCATCTTTCTCATTATTATCACTCAAGTCTGACTGTTTTTATTGAAAGCAGAGATACAATAAATTCAGATTGATCGGTTGCATGCACCTCAATGTATATGGTGTTTACAGCCCTGGTAATAGGCTATTAAAGCTGTATCATAGTTGTTAGTGCACATGCTCAAACACATTAAGGTGTGGTGCTCATGTGAGAAACCTGAGTTCCGATCTGGGTTTCAACATTTCCTGATCCTATTCCCCCTGATTTGTCCATTATTTCCTTTCCTCTGTATCCATAAAACTGGCAAAAACAAAACAAAGAAAAAAGCCAAAATAAATACAGCCAGCCTTATTAATAAAGCATGAGCAGAACCATTTCTGTGTAAATAATTTACAAACAAATCTTGTGTAAATTGTTGCATTAAATTGAATGGCAAAACGTATGTAAGAATGGTTTTACAAATGATTCACACAGAAATTTGTTCTGCTTGTGAATGTGGCCTAATAATTAAAAGGGCAGTTAATTTAATATTCAACATATTCAACTTTTTGGTCTGTATAGAAAGATTAAAAGAGATTATAGATTAAAATAGGACATTATTAAATAATGTCAATGCATTAATATTATACAATTTAATGTATATTATTATCCACTGGAAATGAGATAAGCACCTTGTGGCTTTGTTCTATGAATATTCACATGCATGAATTCTAGGAATAAGTGGTGTCCCACCAATTAACCTTGTGCTAATCTACTGTGATATGGCCTAGTTTCATTGCCGTGATATTACTCATGGCTAATGAAATGGTGTGTGACGCTGTTTGAATTGCCTATATCAATAATGACCAGAGACCGCAGGCTCCCCACAGAGAAATGGAGAGGCAGAGGGAAGGAAAAAGACTGTGAAAAGAGACAAAGAAGGCAGTGGAGGAAAACACAAGATGAGAGTTGGGTTTTCTGAGTGTTGGTGGGGTGGTTATAGCTGTCATTACCATTAAAGTTACCTTTTTTAAGAAATATCATATTCTTTTCACAGACTCTGTGCAAGAATGCCCCCGAAACTGTCATGGTAATGGCGAGTGTGTGTCAGGAGTGTGTCACTGTTTCCCAGGGTTCCATGGCATGGACTGCTCGAAAGGTAGTAGACATTCCAATTACACCCTGCTACCTGTAACAGTCACAGAGAGAAAGAGCAAGAGAAAAGAATAAGAAAGAGAGAAAAAAACTTTACCCCTGTGTCACTTGTAGTAGCCAAACAGAGAGTAGCCAAACAGAGAGTTTAGTTTTGACAATGCAATTTAAAATTGTTTGCCACAGATGTTAGACATGAAACACTACGTATATATTTTTGCCCACAACATTTTAAAAAGTCCAAATAAATCATGTATAATAGTGTTTAAAAATACAAACAGTAAGGTCTAAAGACATAAGTGAAAGAAAGAGACACATTTGAAAAAAGCATGTATGAACGAGAGAGGGTTACGCTGAGGGGGAACGGCACTGAATTGTCCCCAGGATGGCGGCAGTAGTGGGATTCTAAGAGCTGTACACATCAAAGATGTGTGTTAATCTAAACGGTCCCAGACACACAACAGTGCTGGTTAGAGCCTAATAGTCAACATACGGTCTGGACGATTGTGGGTGTGTTTCTGATCTAGATATGCATTTAAGAACAAAATTTATGTAATTGCCATCATAATTTGTGGAATATTATCATCAGAAAAATGGTTGCTAAAGCGACTAAATAATATATTTATATATATTTAAAGTTTAGTCTACAGTAATCAAAATAGCTTAATTCAAGAACAACTGATCTTCAATGGGAAGTCCCCATTAAGATACAGTAGGTAAATGTGTGTGTATATCTTCTTGACTTCCCCCTCAATTAATTTGTTATCACAGTTTGACTTAACAAATACACTTGAACTTTCCTGGTATTTAAATTTTATAACTCATCACAGTGTAATTCAGACTGAAAATGAGATCTATGTGTTAGTGGAGTTCTCGCTCTCTTTCTTTCTTTCTTTCTTTCTCTCTCTCTCTCTCTCTCTCCCTCTCCCTCTTTCTGAGGCATAAGGATAATGATTTGTGGTTCATTCAGACCAATATATCCCATTGTTCACCTGGGATGCTCATGATTAATAGTTTTGTTACCTCAATGTTAAATTACATTTTCTTTCATTACAGTTTTCTCCAACCTTTCTCCACTACTAGTGCAGACCCGCGGCGCACGCATGTGTGTGCATGTAAAAATCTAACTTTACATTCGATGATGTAAAAAAAACTAAATGTAGACTTAAGTAACATGTTTTTGCCATGTTTTTCTTTTCCACACAATACCATGGTAATACTATGTTTTCATATACCATTTAAATATATTGTTTCCTTGATGATCAACTGTTTGTGTTTTCCTCATTTATAAGTCGCTTTAGATGAAAGTGTCTGCTAAAAGAATAAATCTAAATAGTAATAGTAACCAGACAGTTCCATGGTATTACTGCCTGATATGATCACAGTGTCATGGTACCCACCACAGCAATTTTTGTAAGGGTTACACACAAATAGAAATACATTTGCACACAAAACACCCGTAAAAAGATCTCAACAGCTCAATTCCTGAACTCAAATAAAAATAGTGGAATGTGTCACAAAATATATTGTAGTTGAAATAGTACTTGTTTCCATAAAGCTCAAAGTTAATCACTTTACAGTATAAAGCCTTTGTGTATATAAAGATTTTTCTGTGCCCATTGTTGTCAGATATGGGTTCTGTTCTTTCATTATTTCTATAAGACCAATTAGAGACACATCTATGACTAAAGCTGCCAGTCATTCTCTCAAAGTTGTAATCTCTTTGTAAACATACAGCAAGCTCCACTGAAGTCTCTCTCCCTCAGCTTTCTCATACTATTCAACAGAATTGTCCACTGCTGAGAGAGAAAGAATATCACACAGCAAAATAATCACACGTCAATCAGATCAAATTCAAAGAATGATTTGTTGTCTCTCCCTGTTTCTTCCCAAGCGGCATGCCCAGTGCTCTGTAGTGGAAACGGTCAGTACGATAAGGGATTGTGTATCTGCTACAGTGGATGGAAGGGCCCGGAATGTGATGTTCCCATCAGCCAGTGCATCGACCCCCAGTGTGGAGGACATGGTACCTGCACAGACGGCACATGTGTTTGCTCGCTGGGCTACAAAGGGGATAACTGTGCAGAGGGTAAGTGTATGTGTCTACATACTTCATTTTTAGCTTTAGTTTGGACAAATGTGTCCCCAAATGTGAGCTAAGCCTGACAAAACTACCACTGGGGCATTTGGGGATGTTCTCATTTAAAATAGCAATTCATATATGCATGCCCTACTAACCCAAAACAGTAACTTTACCAACACTTTTTTATTGTCCAGCCAATTGTGGACAATTCAATAGTCTCTCTGTTTTCTCTGAATTTGAGCATAGTTGAGCTAAACAAGTGTGTCAGATGTGGTTTTGAGGAAATATTGTTTCAATGGTTTAATAATACCCTATGTGACTGTGATAGCTATGTTCTGTTCATGTGACTATTTAAAAAAAAAAAAAGGAGGGAAACACACTTTCACATATTCAAACAGTCATTTTGACTTAATAGCCTTCCCCAAAAACAACTGGAAAATTAAATTGATCCTGGTGTTGAGAACAATAGATTTAGCCTTGATTCTTTGTCTGTGTTCTATAAAGTTTAGTGGCTTTTGGGTAAGACAGTGCCTAACAAAAGAGAGAAATAGGAGAAAATGAGAAAAGTCTCAGGAGTCGGAAAATGGAATGGGGAGAAAAGAGAAGAAAAAAGTAAACAGAGGCTGGCCTGAAAACAGCTAACATAGAAATTGGTTGAAGGAATGCAGAGAGTTTCAGAAATGCTTTGCTGCTTGTCATAACAGAGATGAAAGAATGGGCTGGACAGAAGTGACAGCTAAACAAACAAACAAACAAACAAATGGAACAACACGGCACAAGCCTTACATATTCATTCTCTCTGGTTTTAATTCCAATATTATTATCAAAAGTCTGCCATCCAGTCCCACATTAAAGCTTTTAAAGGGAGAATATACTATATTTAAATGAATAGTTCACCTGAAAATGAAAATGTTGTCATTATTTACTCACCATCATGTCATTCCAAATCTGTAGGACTTTCTTTCTTTTTTGGATCACAAAAGGAGATGTTTTGCAGAATTTGCATGCTTTCTTTTCCATACAACAAAAGCACAACATTTTCAAAAGGCACCATAAATGTTTTTTTTGTTGGGTGAACTGTTTCTTTAAGTATGTGTGTGTTTGTTTGTTTGCATAGAAGAAAGAGTGTGCACAACTTGAGACGTCTCAGTCCACAAGGTCAGCACTTTTGCTCATTTCATTTTTCCTGCCATTCTAAGATTTTTCAAATCAGATATTCATCACAGCAAAGTCACTCAAACAATTTACCTGAAATGCCGGTGACACAAAAATCGATATCTGTGAAGTGCAATTTCTGCAGCATAAACAGGATTTGGCGTGAATTACTTTATATGCGAAAGGGAAAAGGTTCCATCAGCCGATGGGTGTCACACGGGGCACCACAGAGCTGGGTAATTTGTTAAATGGCCTTCTCGCACTTTTCATGGCCAGAGCTCCTCCTCTGCTCTGCAGTCAATATGTTCTGTTTTTGTTTTGTTTTTTTAGGTATCCAGGAACATGTGAGACAGATGTTCAAAGTCAAAAAGAGAATGGAAGGGTGGAAGGGAAATGAAGGGAGAGAAAGGAGTACAGAGAGATATGCTGAGAAAGTGTGAGGGAAGTTTATAAGCGAAGTGTGAAAGGAAAGACAGGAAACTGCTATTCTCACACTTAGAGTGTGTGGAATATTGATTTTTCATGCTTAGATGAAAGACAGTATGTGCATTTGTATGCTTTTTTCAAAATCCTTTCAAGCCCAGTTGTGGAGGTGTATGGATCTATGCACTTTATATATGTTTTTATGTGGTTACATGGCGGTGTCTTAAGAATTTTTTTTAATAAATAAATAGGTACACACACATATATATATATATATATATATATATAACATAGAGCAGAATCACAGTCAAACTGATATTCAGTTCAATAGCACGATTGTGAGTGTGACGTTTATTTTATGCTACTGTTCTATAAACAACAAGTTAATTAAATTAAATTAATGTTCATGACAGATGAAGTCACAAACCTCTCCCTCTTGTTTTACGCAGTTGACTGTCTGGATCCGAACTGCTCAAATAACGGCATCTGTGTGAATGGAGAGTGCCACTGTAAGCCAGGATGGGGCGGACCCAACTGTGAGCTGCCCAGAGCACAATGCCCAGATCAGTGCCATGGTCATGGGGCTTTTATCCCAGACACAGGCCTCTGTAGCTGTGACCCCAACTGGATGGGCCCTGACTGCTCCGTCGGTCAGTTTGCATGTTTGATTGAATCACTGTAATACAGACAATCTAGTCTTATCTTTTAGTTTTGTATACCTGCTTTTTACTAATTTGTGATATTCTAATCAGAGTTATACTTCACTGTCTCTCTCTCTCTATCAATTTCCATTTTAGATTTCTTAATTGGCATGAGAAAACTATACATATAAGACTTAATGTTATAGTGATAATAAACATGCTTATTGATAAAGACACTTAAGGAAGATCACTCACTTTTCCTCCTACTGTGGCAGGCAGATACATACTGTGCTGCTATTACACAGCAGTTGTTGAGTTTGCAAAAAACATGGCAGTTTTCCTTTGATCATTAAAGTTTCAAATGTGTGGTATATCTGTTTAATTGTGTCTCTCTCCCCAGAGGTTTGCTCAATTGACTGCGGTACTCATGGCGTGTGTATGGGCGGTTTGTGCCGCTGTGAGGAGGGCTGGACGGGTGCGGAGTGTGACCAACGCGTGTGTAACCCACTCTGCGTGAAGCACGGCACCTGTAAGGATGGCAAGTGTGACTGCGAACAGGGCTGGAATGGAGAACATTGCACCATGGGTAGGCAAACACCCACCACTGAGCCAGACACTGAACCTTATCTGCTCCCTACACCTATCTTTACAACCAATAGCCACAGCACACACTGTATCTGCTCTCATGAACACTATAAAGAATCATTTGTATTAAAAATACCTTTCATGTCTAGACTAATAATTTGCTATAGTTTCAAACATCTAATATTATTTTAAACACTTGCCCTGAGGCAAGAAAGAAAAAAGACATGTCTGATCCAACCAACTTTCCCTGACCTACAAAATCCCAGACTGACAATGGGAAAATAATTCAAGTGAATAAGAACTTTCCTGTCCTGAGAGGAACCCTGAAATAATTTGAGAAATTAGAAAACATGTGGGTTTAAGGGTGGTTTCACATTTAGTACGTTTTAAGTGAACCAAACCCAGTTCGGTTAAAGTGGACCAGAAAGGGAACCAGCCGCAAATGACCTCAGTGCTTTTGGTGTTCCCAATGAGTGGACTTAAAAAAGGGCCCAGCATCATTTTTGGTCCTCTTCACATGGTCTAAGACCACTTGTTGTTTACTCCTCAGCTCCTTAAGAATTCAGACCGCATTACAGCTAGGGCTGTCATGATTATGAAATTTGGCTGACAATAATTTTTCATAAATAATTGCGATTATTACAATAAGCAATTGTAATTGGGGCTATGTGATTACGTTTAAGGCTTTAAAAAATATTGAATTTTTCATAAAGAATTTTGCACAGGTATATAATTTCATAAAAATAATATTTTATATGTTATAGCATTTATGAAACCCAGACAACAACACCAATTATATTACATTATGCAATAATAATATCTAATAATAATAATAATTTCTGTCCTAAATTCTTCACTCTCTCTCACGTAAGGCTCTCTGATAAAACCTTCAAGCCCTTATTTCGCATGAAGGAAAACATTTGAAATTCTTTGTGCATTTGAAAATATGTTTCTTTATCTATCATTTCAAGAGTTATGGAGTAAGCAAGCATCTCCTCTTTGCGTGTTATTTACATTGTGTGTATGAGCCAAGAACATTTGCCATTGAGCAATAAAATTAAAGTGAAACTATAAAAAAGTTTGGCGCAAACCTCCGTAGACGGTACACCCATCAGAGCACTTTAAAGTGGTTCAACTTAACGTGCTGCAATGCTCTGAATGCGTTCATTTTAGGTGCTCAAATAATACCACAAGGACAGAATATGAGACACAAAAAGATGTCGTGGTAATTATGGTACATCTGTGTTTGCTTAAAATTCCCATATGTGGACAGTAAATTGTGACTGGAATATGAAGTATGTAATGTAGCTATGTATGGCAAGCCACAAGGTACTTATGTCATAAAATGCAAAGCGGACTGGTACCTCTTCGCTTTCACGTCGCACCAATAAATCGAACCACAAAAGGACCCACAAACTAACTGAATGGTTCACTTTTGGTTCCTTTTAGTGGGTTCTGAGATCACTTGAGTTGTTCACATAGACAAGTTATATCGCTCTGAGAGCGCTTGGAGTGCTCAAACAAACTAGGTGTGAAAACAACCTAAGTCTGATTGCACTTTACATTTGAGCTAGCATGTTGTGGCAGGTGTAAGGACAGGTGTAAAGTACACAAATAAAACAGGATATGTCACATACTAATTACTTCCTGAATTAAGCAAAAAGAATGATTGGTCACACAAATCACTGTGAACTTTATGAATGTCTATGCACTATCGACAATGTTAATTGTCATCTGTACATTTAATTTGATCGGAATCTGACATTGTGAAGATGAGCATGTTTTTTCATATGCCTGATATCCAGATCTATACATTCATAAGCGGGTATACATGCATCTTGCACGTGCGATGTCACAATCAGAGAATAATTTGATGCTTTCAAATCTTGTGGTTTTCTTGCATTTTCAGGTTTTCTGAATAAACTGATTTTTGGTTGTTATTGGTATAATTGTATGCATGAATGTGCACTTAATATTTATAAAAACATTAAGATATCATGTAAAGTTGGTCTGATATTGAATCTTAATGCCGAGCTGGTGTGATACATCTTGAAGATCTTCAACTCAAGTGTATCTGCACAGAGCGTACATTTACAAATCCTGGCTCATGAATATTTATTTGATTAAGTAAATGAGAGGTCCAGTAAATTTACCTATCAATGTCAGCACAACCTTTTTATATTCAAGAGCTAGGCCATTTCGTCACAACCAGCCAGTTGGCAGCCTACCATTTAAAAACTTGTTCCAGCGCTAATGGTCAGGAGGTGTAGGAGAGATGAACCCAGGATGTGCAGAGGTGTGAGTTTGTGTGGTGAGGGGTTATTCAGAAGAATTGGACTGTACCTCTGTGTGGTGTTGGACTGAGAGCAGACTTATTCATGTTTTATCACGCCCCAGACAGCGGTTGTAGGTGTGGGCTACAGAGTAATGAACAGCTCTTTTGGAAAAGCAGGGATTGATGAAAGGAAGAGGCATCTTCACCTTGATAAGTCACACCTCTCTTTGGCCTTGACACATGTCTTTCAAAAATAGACTCAAAAGCCAGAATTTTCTGTTCTTTCATCATCTATGTCTGTTTGTGCATGTTTCTCTATCTGTCACTCCAAAGATGACACAAGCGTCAAAGACTTAGCAAGTCTCAAAGCGCTCTGCCTTTAATCCTTTTCCCCATTGTACGCAAAGACAGGATGTCTGTCTGGTTATTGTCATCCAAGTCTTTCTGCAGACAAAAAAAAACCTTTTAAATGGCTTCCGTCATCTTTAGTTTCCATTTTTATTTCTCAGATTTATTTTGTTTTTATTTAACTGATTCAAGTGGAGCAAAAACTGCTAAGATATGTGCATATGTCTTGTTGTTTTGACACCCTCTTTTGTTTTGTTCCCTCTGCATGTCCTCTCTGATGCAGACTTTTGGAATACGAATAATGAAGGTATTGTACCTCATCGTACTGTGACCAGTGCTAGCTGCACTTTAGTCTGGGTGTGAGCAATTCCCCCACGTCTGATAGCTTGGCTGCATAGAGAATGTGTGCTTCTGTTTGTAGAGTAGCCGTGGTGAAGTAGAATGTCATGTTGAGTTGGTTCATAGTTCAAATCTGTGTTCTAAAGCTTGTGCGTTTCTATTCTTGTTGTCAGATGATAATAGTTCATCTTTTTGCATTGTTGCATTTCAAATATTCCTCTCTAAGTAGTACTACATAACTGAGCTACAAAAGTGACTTTTCAATACTTTAGAACTTGGAGTCACACATTTCACATATGTTACTAGGTAAGCATTCATTTAGTTTACATTTTTTTCAATACAACTTTGCATCAGTGCTCTTACTACAAAGACAGCCCCTCTGAAGTAACATGTTCAAGTGCCTTGCTGAAGGCCACAATGGTAATAGTTAACGAAGCACCCTGGGATTTGAACCTATAACATTCTGGTTGCCAGCCTAGACCTTTAACAATTAGGCCATACCACCATTTTAATATTCTGAATCACAATAGTAATAACAACAATGTTCATTTAAGATAAATAGAATTACAATTATATTTAGTCTGCATCATCCATTTACCTCTGATGATGTCAGTTTCTGTATGAAAGCATGCAGAGACTTTCTGTATAAATAGAACTTTAATGCAATGACACCAGAGAATGCTGCCATAAAGTTATAGCAGGGACAGTCCTCCTGTAGCAACATGGGATTAAGTGCCTTGCTTAAAGGCACAATGATGATGATTTATGACTTGCTCGTTGCGGGGATCCGAACCAGCAAACTTCACTACAGCACACCCCCCGATTCCCCTCCAGTTGTTCAAGGAGAGGAGAGTAGTTCAACTTGAGACAGAGTAGAGCTTGAAGACCCACAGTCTCACTAGGGCACAACGTGTTTCTGAGTTTGCACTGAACAGGGCCACAGAAGACAAGTCATACTACACATTGCTTACTTTGAGTCTGCCTCGGACAAAAAAGCTCATTTACAGAGGACAATGCAGAGGTGAGGCAAAGATTGTGTTGATTTTCCTCTATCATTACCGTGAGCAAAGCGAAGTGTAGCAGTGGATCCTGACATAAATGTGAAAATTCAACAATGTTGGTGCAAAGCACAGCATTCAGGAGCAGCAAGCTGCTTTTTTACAGAGCATATTTTGGCACACAGGGTGCAGGACAACAGGAGGCATGGTAATGACTTTGTTGCAATTCATAAGATGAATACTAATGGAGGGTCAGGAGTGTGTGCTTTCCTAAGAGGGTAGAACAGTGTGTTTGCAGGGAGAACAGGATAATGGGGAGTTTAACTGCAGGGCCCGCAGTGATAACCTGAATACTCATGGATCAGTGGACTGGAGCGAGTCTGGCAGAACAGCTTACCACCATTGCATTCTGATTGTCACTAACAAAAGTTCAGGGTTGGGAGGGTTACATTTTAATGCAATCTATTACAGATTACTGATTACGTAACAATAAATGTAATCAGTAATGTAATACATTTACAGCAAAATGAAAGTAATCAAATAACTTTTCATTACTTAAGGGCACATATTTAAATAAAGTCAAGATAAAATTCATATGGTCTCTAAAACTTTAAATGATGTGTTGAATGCAAACAGAACATTTTTGAGTTTTCTATCTTAGGAAAAGAAACATGTGCACTTTCAAGAAAACAGAACAACAACAAACTTTTTTAACAACAATTTTAGAACAACAATTTTTAAAGAAACCTGGTAAGGGTCTGCTACAGAAAAATAACATTTCTCATAAAGCAAATATAATCAGAGCAGATGTACTGAATTTTGCCTTGGTTAACATTAAACTAAATCCGACAGATTCAAAGACACTACAAAGTACTGTATTGCAGTTAGTGTGTACAGGTAATTGTAATTTGCACTATTCATTTACTTCAGACTGTATTCAATAGGTAGATCACACGTTATTATCATCATCATTATTATTATCATAATGAAATGCTAGAGAGTCTTTCCTCTGCTTGCTCATTATCCAAAGTAAAACATCATCTGCTAACAGTTTATGACATTTCTATGTTTCTGTTTCTGTTTTAGGAGCATTTTAAAGGGGAAAAAAGTTTTGATTCCAAAATGAAAACAAAATCTAGTTTTAAAGAATAGATCAAAACAGATTTAAACTTTTAGTGTCTTTTCAATTACTTATTCCTAATTACTATAAGTTTTGAACATTTGCCAGAATGTTTCCCTCACCCAGACATTTGAACTGTTCTCTACAATAATTTATCAAAATCAAATAAATTCTTCATTGAACTTTCTTTCCTAAGAACTTTTTAATTAACATTTCTAATTAATTTGGTATTTATGTTTACAATTTGGATTTGTTAATAATGCAAATGCAAAATCAT
Organism: Xyrauchen texanus; assembly: GCF_025860055.1. Taxonomy (NCBI): domain Eukaryota; kingdom Metazoa; phylum Chordata; class Actinopteri; order Cypriniformes; family Catostomidae; genus Xyrauchen; species Xyrauchen texanus. The sequence goes on along the minus strand of NC_068294.1, from coordinate 29,747,829 downwards.
GAGAGGTGAAAAAGGAGAGAAAGTCATTGCAGGTTCTCCAGGGGTGTTTCAGTTAATTTTTGTATTGTTGTATTCAAAACGATTTAAGTACCGTTTATCTGGGGGTGTATTTTTGTTATACATTTTTTTTTTCAGCTTCAAATCGAATGGAACAACAATACAGGACGTCCTGACTAATATAGTACAGTTCGCATTTGCAACCATGCAATCCAGGGGATTTCTATGCCGTACCAGCAATGATGTGCAAATCGTGTCAGTATTGGCAGCTATTCCTGCTCCTGTCAAATGATGAGGGCCACGGATTTCTTTGAGCATTAAGGCTAACTCATTTTAAAACATTTTAATATGAACTAATTTTAGCTAACCTAGCTAATGTGATTTCTGTGTGGCTCTTATTAACTTCAAATTCTCAGGTCCTTGGATAATGCGAGCATCTTCACAGCTGGAAGGCATAAATTCCACTGAATCTGAGACAAATGCATCCCAGCTTTAACTGCAGCTCTTTTATAGAATGAAAATTGTTAAAGCTGCAGAGTCTAATTTCTACTCTATTTGCCACACCAAACAGTATAAAAAAAAATAGTACTCCCAAATACTGTAATTTCCCAAACACTCCGCCCTTGTTTGAACTGTGATTGGTTGAGCCAATTTTGCTATGCCAGGCTACTCCAGCAAATGCTGTAAATCCAAAGTGCTTACCCATTTTGGGCAAATCAATTTATGAATGGCATAATTATAGTTTTCTCTGCACATTAAGCTGGGTTAGAATGAAATATCATCTTTAATGTATCGTCTAATGCATTCAGTGTTGTATGTCTGGTTTGAAGAAATATTGATTGGCCTGAACTTTGTAGCTGTGCATGGGAGTGGATCTGCAAATCTTCAGATCGTTATGTCTTTAGGTCTCTGAGATAACTCCCTCCTGTTCTGCATACAGCGCAATGTTCCCTCTCGGCTAAAGTCCAGAGACCACTGAAGTGACAATTCTCTGCTCTCTCACTATGGCTATGCTGAAGTTTTAGGATGTTATTTGACTTTGTAGTATTACATGGAACAATAGTGGTGAGGAACACCCAGACAGAGGGAGTTTTATAGGTGCTCACTCCCTTTGGGATTTTATCTGTCGCTTCCTAAAGCGAGTTTGGAGGATTTATGATTCTAACCTTTATTTTATGACCTTTAAAGGAGAGAGGGCTGCAGGCCAGTAGAAGGCAGAGATAGGTGGAGGACAGGCTGTCTGTTCCACATTCTCTCTCTTAACATTTCATCCTAGGTTTTCATTCTTTCTTTCTTTCTTTCTTTCTTTCTTTCTTTCTATCTATCTTTTTTCTATCTATCTCTTTTGCCTGCTGTTCTTTCCCATTTTTTTTTTTCACCAATCCAGCTGTCTCTTTCTATCTATCTCTCCATCCATCAGCAGGTAACTGTTGCTATGGAACATGCTTCTTTCTCATTCTCACCTTTGCATTTCTCTTAGTTCCCGTGGGTGCTGACCCATAACTCAAGGCAATCTAAGCTCCTTTTTAAGTAGATTACAATAGAGTCAACCCACATTTCTTTAGCCAGATGGCTTAATAGTTTGTGAAATCCCACTTTATTCCAGTTAGTGTGCTGAGAATCGACTGGCCTTTGGCATGAAAAAGGGGCCACACTCAGTGCTGCCCAATGAAGAAGATCAATGGTCATGATAGATTTTGCTCTCCTGGTGTTTTATAAGTGTTTGGCTGCTTAAAATGGCAGCTCTATTTAAAAGGCAATCATTGCTAAGTGACTTTTCTCTCAGCTCAATATTGCTTGACAATCGATGCATAGCAGGCTTTTAATGTGGCATCTCAAGGACCCCAGACATTGAAAATTACATTAATTAAAGCAACATTTGATTTGAGTAACAATGGCTCACTGTGTCCCAGTGTGTGCAAGGTTTTCACGCTCTCTGAATGGGGGCCATTTCATTTTACCTCATCACAAATTGTCTAAATTGTCACCTGTGCTGGGTTAGCAGCCAAAAATATAATAACCACCAGCTTTTTCCAAAAGTCTGCTTTTCCATGGTAACAAGAAGCAGAGGCTCTGACAAAATAAGGTTACCTTGTAGGCAAATCAGTTTGCTCAGTGACTATAGTGGTCCATATTGTCTACCCATATTGCCTCTTACCAGTTATTTCCAGTCATGATAGTACAGCTTGTATCAACTTGAATAGAGAAAGGCAGAAATCTTCAAAACTGTTGGTAATGATTGTGCTCCAAAAACTAATTCAAAACATCAGTAAAATCTGACAACAATGGTATCAAAAATGGTCTTTCTTTAGCTCAAATCGCACAAAAAAAGGTATTTTTGTATAGCTATTAAACAATCAGCCAATTGGCTCTTTTAACTATAAGTGGGGATTTCCATTCCTACAACCGCTGTGATGCTTCTATCAATAAGCAGATTGGCTCTTATAACATTAAGTCAAAACAACAGTTGCCATACTTAAAAGTGTTACAGTTTATCCAATTCATATATGTAAGAGTGGTCCATCACCTCCCTTTATAATGTATCTGGACACAAAAACAAATGTGTTATCTGTTGGAGATTGAACTCTGAGCCACCAGCGATGGTTACTGGTGACACAATGTGATGTCACTGCGTGGTTTCGTTTTACCGCAGAAAGACAGTAAGGGACGAGGCTCCTGGCAGAGCTGAGATTTTTAGACCACATGTTTTATTTACACAAAACTGCTGATAACTCAGAAATGTCAGGTCACATCTCCAGGGTGCTTAATTATGGACCGAAGCGTAAGGAGTATAGCGCTTAGCCTTTTCATGTGTCTTTGCGTTTGTTCGTTAGTCTCTGTGTCTGCCTCTCTTTCTTTAAACATGCACTTCAATGCACAATATTCTTCAAACAATCTTTCTCAAAACTGTTTTGATAAGGTCTGTTTCTGCTTTTGTCTTTTAGGAAGACTGTTTACCCCCCCACAGCATATATTAAACACCCACACACACACTCCATGCTCCACTCCAAAAACATGTGATCCATTTGTCAAAGCACTTCACTCTTTCTCTCAAAAATGTCTTTCAAATAAGTATACCTCAAAACCTTTGTCTCACACACATTTCTCTCCCACACAATGTACTTACTCCAAGGTATCATGTTCTTTTTCTCACTCTCTCTCTCACGCATACACACACTCATGCACACCTAGGCCTGTGGAGGCATCCTAATTTGATCTGTAGAGTCTAGTCTCTCCTAACTACATTCTTACATGAAAGAGCAGTGCTCTCTGACCAGCCAAATCAAATCATCTTCTGTAAATGAACAGTCTGAGAGTATATCTGCTCCTAAAAAAATATCCCTGTAGTTCTGATAAAATCTTTTACAACCAACAGGAGCCATCAGTGGAAAATAACAAAAAGTAATTTAATTGTTATCAGACTTTACTGATTTGCGGTGCGAAAAGTAATGCTTTTGGTTATGTTTTTTTATCCAATAAGAGTATACATCATCAGATAAGCATTGAGCACATTGAGAGGCAGTTGTGTGTGCATGCATTGATGCATGCCTTATACAGTCATGGCCAAAAGTTAGAAAATATAGCTACATTTTAATGTGAATTAAAATTAGAAAATAGGAAAGAAAATGAACTCAAATGCAACACATAAATATGAAGTTCAGTTAATTTCAGTTAGATTAAAATCAGTGCAACTCCAATTCCTTTCTAGCTCCTAATAGTGCAATTGTTGCAGCAAACCTGAAAATTCTTAATAAATAAATACTTCCAGCTGTTTTCAAACTTTTGGTCACTAAACTAATGTCTTGATGGATTCCTGTCTTTCTCAATCCTTTGTGCTTCTCTCTTCTCTTTTGCTCGCCCCTTCTGCAGATGGCTGTCCAAACAGATGTAATGGAAATGGGCAGTGTTTGCTGGGTCAAAACAGCTGGCACTGTGAGTGCAAAACTGGATGGAGGGGCACCGGCTGCAATGTTGCCATGGAAACTTCATGCGCGGACAACAAAGACAATGAAGGGGGTGAGACACCTGTTTCCTCTGTACGACTTTGCTTTACATGGAACAGCCCCATGGCAAAATGATATGCATCACTGAAGAACATTCACATGCCACAGCATGAAATTCATCAGAGGGTTAAGATAGAAATGCTCTGCATGACTTGAAGCTGAAGTATGTCTGTGCCATTAGTGCCACCAAATGGTATTGCAAAAATAATGACTGAACCCTCCCATTGTTTAGTGAAATAGGTGATGTGCTGACCCAAACTCACACCATTGGTCAGACAGTTAAAACAAACAGAGCCACAGTGTTTCATTGACCTAATGTCTTTTTTATAGATGTATCTGCACATTAAGCTGGGATAAAGTGTGTTTTCGCATTTCATTCTCTGATGGGGTCAGAGTGTCCATTTATATTAGTACCCAACAGTTGTTTGAGGTCTTGAAGATAAATGCTCCATTCTAGCTAGAAGTGTCTTAATGTATACCTCGGTCTACAATTCTTTGAAACCATATTTCATAGAAATAAACTAACCTTTCCAATTGACCATTATAGCTATTCTCAGAACAAATCTAGAGCTGGGATATTGACTTTCATCTGAAATGATGAATAAAAAGGAAGAATGTCAGGTGTCACGTGCAGGCATTCAGGCTTTATTCAAAGCCCAAAAGTGACAAAACGAAGACAGCAGATCACACCATGTGGTAAATGAATAGCAGAAGAGAGACAAACTTTAGATTCAACATCTTGGTGTTCAAAACATATGAGACACTTTGATGAAATGACCTCTTGTTCAACAAATGAAGAATGTTTCTTTTCAAACAGAAGTGATGAAGAAAGGAATCTTTTGATGCTTTAGGCAGCTTTGATTGAATGTGTACAATTGCAATATGGCATCATCACATCACATTGATGTTTCTTTTCTTCTAGATGGTCTGACAGACTGTATGGATCCAGACTGCTGTATCCAAAGTCCCTGCCAGAACAGTCCGCTTTGTAGAGGGTCCAGGGACCCCTTACAGGTCATCCAGCAGGGCCAGCTCCCCGAGCAGAAAGTACGTTCCTTCTATGACCGTGTCAAGATGCTAGTGGGCCGGGACAGCACACACATAATCCCTGCTGACAACCCCTTTAACGCAAGGTAACTTTCTTCACTGCACCAAACAGCTCACAAGCTTCTCGGCTGGTTGTACACTCCAAGCAAAGTTGGTTTATTTAGATTTATTTCCTTCGTAGTAGAAGAATTTAAATGTTAAATATCAACTCAAGCACAGACAATTTACTACAAATCTTTTAGTCAAAAACATGCTGATGAGTCGCTAATGAGAAGTTTATGGGATTTTTTGACAGCAGTTATTGATTTGCTGGGATCACTTTGAATGTATGTATTATCAAACAGTTGATGTCCTGTTCTATCTTATATCTTCACCAGTCTGGCATCTCTGATCAGAGGTCAGGTGGTGACTACAGATGGTACCCCACTTGTGGGAGTTAACGTGTCATTTGTCAAGTACCCCCAGTATGGCTACACCCTGACACGCCAAGATGGAACGTAAGTGTCTCCATATTCCTCTTACATAAACGTCAAACCCCTAACGTGTTCCCTGGATCAAAATATTTTGATGGAACACTATTCTTGTAATAACCCTATCCCTAACCCTATTTCCTTATCCTAACATTGAACTACACCAAAAATCGGAGGGATAAAACTAATGTTTTACAATCTCATTAACTGTAGACCTAAGCCAAACCTTAAACATTCTCCTTTCCCTGAAATCCAATTGGTTGATAAGAATGTTGTTTCAAGACCAACAAAAATGGCAAAATTGTCTTATTTGGCAATATTACAGTTAACATCTAAACCAGTGTTTCCAGCCATTTTTTCCATAAGTACCCCCACAGCACCATCAGTAAGTCTCAAGTGCCCCTACATTGATAAAGAAATGAAGATGTGTACCAAAGACTAAATATAATTTAACATTATCATTAATATTGATTATTATTTATTAATCAGTATTGGTTTGACCTATTGACACCCATTTATAAATACATTTTAGAGCTGGGTATTGATAAAAAAAATTCCACATTTGCTTCCAATTGATTCATTTGGGTATGATGCATTTATAAAGTCTATTTTGCTCACATATGTAAGAAATTATCTCTCAGCTAATGCTGTTAATTATATAGGGATCTTTAAACTTGGTATATTATGAAATATTAATTTTACAAATTGTATTTTATCAGTAGTTATGTAGATATGTACAACCAAAGCTAAAACGGTACTGTCTCTTTAAGACTGTTGACATTTAATCCAGTGAGCACAGAGACGACAAGATATAATGTGCATGGTTTCTTTAGAACTCTGTGCTATTTGTGATTAGAATAAATGTTACTTTTTTGTTGTTTTCAATCAACAAATGACTAAAGTACAATCATTAAAACAATCATTATTTTGTGATAAATGGATTGGCTGGATCTCATCTTTGGACACACTGAGTAAAACCAAACCTTTACTTTCAAAACACAGTGAAAAGATAGCTGTGCCTAGCTTTGCATTGAGTAAAGATTATTTATATCAGGATTGTTCAAATGAAGATTGTGATTAATTGGAAAATCTATATTTGTACCCATCCCTACTATTTTATTTTAAGCCATACAATTTGTTAGGTTCAACATATCAAAATCCTATCTTTTCGTTTACCCATGAAATCTGCTTAGTACACATGCTTGGGAATCACTGAACCACATCAGCCAGGCACAAAAAAACCAATTTCGCTCTTTATTCCATCAAGCCTTATTTGGTGACATACTTGTTTACATAAGCTTCTATTGATTTAGAGAGCTAAATACTAACTGAACAAATCTTTATTAGTTTCATTTAGAACCGGGTAAACTCAGTCTTTCCATTGCAATGACTGCAATCTATCAAAACAATGTATCAACCCTCCCAGCTAAATGGCATTTTTAATGGCAAAAGCATTCAGAACGTAATAGCGCTATCAATAACTGAGAATAACACAAGTACATATTTGTTTTTTATACTCTGTTTGCCTTTCCCCCCTCCCTCTTGCTTTCATTTCATTAGATTTGACCTCATTGCCAATGGCGGAGCCTCCCTCACGCTACGCTTTGAGCGAGCTCCATTTCTGAGCCAAGAGCGCACGGTGTGGCTTCCATGGAACATTTTCTATGCCATGGACACTCTGATGCTGAAGACAGAAGAGAACACAATCCCTAGCTGTGATCTTAGTGGCTTTGTGAGGCCAGATCCCCTGGTTGTGGCCTCCCCCCTCTCCTCCTTCTTCAGTTCCAGGCCAGGAGAAAGGTCCATTATTCCAGAGACCCAGGTAAGAGGGTTACTTGGTTCTTAAGCACCTAGACCTTCATTACTGTAATCACCACATTAATGCATTTCGCACTGATGGGATTCTCTGACTAGAACTCTGTTACATATTCAGTTATTCATTACATTTACTCCTCATCTCTGCACACTTTAATCTACCAAATCTTGCTTGCTTTTTTTATTTTTTTCATGTTCTCTCGCCACATTTTGATCATTTCTCATTCTCATTTTTAATGTCTTTAGTAAATTAGTTGACATGTTATTAACCTGCCAGAAATCACAGGTCAACCCTCATCAACCATCTGCACTCTAATTACAGTATCATATTTTTATATAATTTTTATTTCTGACATCTTGTTAGCTTCCTTGAGCCTTTCTTCTTCCCTATGATCTTCCTCATTACTTTCTTTTTTGTTTGAAAGAACTATTTCCCATTATTTTATTCTCCTGTGGCCTGAGAGAAACAGTTGTTTTTGTATTTTAAAGTCAACATGAAATAAAAAACATCTGTGCATGTTATTCCAAATAAAAAATAATGTATTATACATTTATTACTTCCTCTGAAATGAATAATTACGCAGACATGGATAATGTTAACCAAATGCTAAATAGCTATTACCTTCAGATTTAGCCATTTAGCAGATGCTTTAATCTAAAGCAATTTACAAATGAGGAGCATAACAAGAAAATGTATCATTAAAAAAAGTCAAGTTTATTAAACAACGTTTAAGGTTGTGGTCTGGTCAAATGCTTATGAAGGGAAACATTATGTCTTCAGTTATTTCTTGAATTAAACAAGCATTCAGCTTCATTCTTTTATCAGATGGCCACTTTTAATGATCCAATCATTTACAAATGAACAAATCAAGTCCCTGCCTATATTATTTCTTGTTGCATATCCTGTTTCACACTGAAATATGTCACATTACAGAAGTAAAATGTGTTGCAAACAGGGTGTAATGTTGTATTTAAACTTGAAGGTCATTCCTCCATCTGTCCACTAGGTTCTTCATGAGCAGATTGAGATCCCAGGCACAAATTTAAAGCTCTGTCATCTGAGCTCACGGACAGCAGGTTACCGCTCATTGCTCAAAATCACCATGACCCAAGCTGTGGTGCCTCTTAACTTGGTCAAAGTCTATCTAATGGTCGCTGTGGAAGGCCACCTCTTCCAGAAGTGGTTCCATGCCTCACCCAACCTCGCCTACACCTTTATCTGGGACAAGACGGATGCTTACAGCCAGCGTGTCTATGGTCTATCTGATGCAGTGGGTAAGGGCACAGAGAGAACAAATATACATAGATAACTTAACACAATGCTCCTCTTTCTCTTGCAAAAATTGGCCAATTCATCAGAGCCATGGCCTAGAGCCATGGTGTTCATGGATTTGATGTTAAGTTTATGTCCGGCTTGTCTCTTTTCCTAATCCCTTTGCCTTGTCTACCACTTTTACACATTTTCCATCCTCTCTCTTCTATCCCTATGCAAAATAAGTGGCAAAAAGTGCAAAAACCATTTGAGGATATCTGATGCTCGTTAAAGGGATAGTTCACCCAAAAATTAAAATTCTCATCATTTACTCACCCAGATGTGTATGAATTTTATTCTTCTGCTGAACATAAACAAAGATTTTTAGAAGAATATCTCTTAATAGCTCTGTAGGTCCATATAATGCAAGTGAATGGTGGCCAGAAATTTTAAGGTCCAAAAAGAATATAAAGACAGCATAAAAGTTATCCACACGACACTAGTGTTTAAATCAATGTCTTCAGAAGTGATATGATAGGTGTGGGTGAGAAACAGATCAATATTTAAGTCTTTTTTCTTACTATAAATTCTCCTCCCTGTCCAGCATGTGGCAATATGCACAAATCATGTGAATCGGCAACAGGGGCGTAGCACCAAATTTTGGGCCCTGGGTACAAACCATCTTGCTGGGCCCCCGTACCAAATATGTATGTATAGAAAACTGACTTCTAAGGGGCCCCCCCCTGCCTCGGGCCCTGGGTACTCGGTACCCTTTACCCCCCCAGTCCGACGCCCCTGATCGGCAAAAACAAAAGAAGCATGAATGTGGAAGTGAAAATGAAAGTGGATATTTATAGTCTAAAAAATCTGACCTATTAAGACCTTTTAATGACTGTGAATTCCATTGCAGTATACTTAAGCAATAAGGTAAAAGTTGTTTTGTGAAAATGGTCTTGGCTTAAGGAAATTGTTTGGCCTTAACATGAAGCTGAGTGCTTGCAATCCCTTCTGTCGTGACTATGTTCACAATTGTGTGTTACCTTGTGTACCTTATTGCCTTTATAAGAGTTTACTACATAATTTAAAATGTTCTACAAAAATGTAAACTACATAATGTAAACAATGTATTGGCATTACATTGGTCAAATAATAAAATGCTAATGAAAATATTGCCATCACTACTGCAATACAATGACATTACAAAATGTTTTCAATAAAAGCTACATTATTATTAATAGAACACTGTATTGACCAAAGAGCATTGAAGACAGTAACTATTTTATAAACAGCTAATAAGTCCTCACATATAATGGCGCTCTACTGAGGTAACACGTCAGAGAGGATTAGTGTTCATCTGCGTGAACGTAGTTCCCAGGGACCCACTCTGCTATTAGGGAGCGTTCAGCCTCACCCTACCTGCTGAAGGTAGTTAGGGTGAAAATGCTGAGAACAGCAATCTGTCACAAGTGTGGCATGTGTGTTAGTGAGGAATACTACCCTTTCTGTTGTTTTCACTCTTTCTCAGCCTGTCTACTTTCCAGTGCTTTAACTCTCTCTTTTTTATTCAAATCATTGTACATACAATCCCTCTCTTTGAACCCCTATCTACATACTGTAGATACTGGATAAACTCATACATGAACTGCCATGTATACTCACTGCCTCATCGATATATCTATTTATGTATTTATGGTAATGGATACAGTTAAGTGGCACTTTTCTTGAGTTGGTTTGAGAGTTTTTGTGGCAATAAATCTTGCGATGACCCTGTGGCAGCAGAACTGATCTCACAGAACTGTTTGAAAATTGAAAACTCAAGTCATGTCCAGCCAAGGGGTGTCTGAAAAAATCATGTTCACACTTTACAAAGGTGTTTTGTGGTTGTGTGAAGCACCCAAGCTGTGGTTATTTGTGAAGGCTTGCCCAGAACCTGATATATCAAACTTCTGCCCACTAGTCCACAAAGCTGAAAAGAGAAATGTTGTAATCAGTTTTTCTACTGTTGCCACACAGTATGTGTGTCTCAAAGCGCTGAATTTGTATTTTATTTTATTTCCTAAATTTGCCAGCTTTTAATTTGGCCTGTGGTTTTCAAATAAATATTTATATGCTGCCTCACTATTTCCCAGCTAGACTCCCCAACCAATCTGCTTCATTTTATGTAAATTAATCATCTCTAATATTGGCCTGTCATGTAGTTAATTAAATGCTGTTTTGATACATTTTGTGTACTCTCTATCTCTTTCTCTCTTTTTCAATTTCTTTCTCTTTTTGTCCCCAAGTCTCTGTGGGATATGAATATGAATCATGTCCTAGTCTGGTGCTTTGGGAGAAGAGGACAGCTATGCTACAGGGCTATGAGCTGGAACCTTCCAATCTGGGCGGCTGGTCTCTGGACAAACACCATATACTCAACCTGCGCAGTGGTATGAGCTTTATGTTCTTATGCATACAATTAAAACATAACGACACTGAACATTTTAGACAGTCAGGATACAGTTCTTGTTAAAACCCCTTTTAATTCCTACAATAAAGTGACTTAAAGTGGATATGTCATGAACAACAGGTTTTATGTTGCTCTTTTGAAATAATAGATTTCTAAAGAACTATGTACTGTAGACATACTCTACTTTACACAATGCCAAACTCCCTCCCCAGTCTATCTTCAACATTTAAGAAAACTTAGTTGCAAAAACGTGTCATTCAGAAAGCTTAATGGTAGGTAAATATATAAGGAGCCATAGCAAAAACAGCCTGTTTAATTCAAAGGGTCAGAGAGTGTGTGGAAAATATTCACTAAAAATTAAATAACAAAATATATTGCAATAAAGCTAGAGTATGATTAAACAGTGAAACTTGAAAAATAAAATGCTACAAGAGTGTTCCCATGTAAGCACTCTTATTTATGGCTACTTTTAGTATTTACATGATAAATATATTAACTTGAAATAATTATACTTGTTATTGTTGAGTAATTATATCATTATTGAATAAGTATACTTGATTATTAGATTTGAAAATTAAAATGAGATTTTTGAATATCTCTTTATCATGTTTGTATGTTGGGACTGAGAAAGGAAGTTAAGAGTTGGCCATAATCCTCTGATACACAGGACATCTGGTGTAATGTGAAGTTTGGCTGCCTTTAGAGAAGATACATGTTACCTCGATCAAAAACTTAACATTATATTCCCAAAATGCAGTTGTTACTTTCAAAAAGCAAATGTTCAAAAATGGGCTGGGTAAACTGCTTTTACTGAAAATTGCCTTTTGAAAATGCCATTTCTTTTTACATTTAAATGGTTATTGTTTCTTTATTTCATCTGACATCAGGCATCCTTCATAAGGGCAGCGGTGAGAACGTGTTTGTGTCCCAGCAGCCCCCCATCATCACAAGCATTATGGGTAATGGGCGACGGCGCAGCATCTCGTGCCCAAGCTGTAATGGCCTGGCTGATGGAAATAAGCTGTTGGCACCTGTAGCCCTGGCAGCAGGCACTGATGGCAGCCTCTATGTCGGAGATTTGAATTTCGTACGCAGAGTTTATCCCAATCTCAACACCACGCGGATACTGGAACTCAGGTATTACAAGAGGGGCAAAGGAGACTTTATTTTTAGATTTAAATCAAATGTACAGAATGTTCAATAGTGGTGAATACATGTAAAGTAGAGCAAATCATAAAGTGGGACACATCGTAATCATATGTCATTAAGTATATATTCTCCCATGGCTAAAAATCAGCAACTAGTATGGGGTGTCCTACTTTACCTATATTCACCCTATGTGTCTTATGTCAAAAATTCAATTCGCAAATAATTTGCATCATAATGATGTAATTATTTTTGCTTCCTTATCCTACAGAAATAAGGATTTTCGACACAGGTGAGCATTTAACTCCATTTGTTTCTCACTTTTAACTCTACTCTAATTATCCACTTAATATTATAATAGAGCAAAAGGCTTCAATTGTTGAAATAACAGATCATAACTAATTGCATAATTGTGGCACTTACTTCTCAATGACCTAATTTTTCATAGTAACAACCCGACTCATAAGTACTTCTTGGCTGTGGACCCAGTCTCTGGGGCTCTATTCATCTCTGACACAAATTCACGGCGAATTTACAAGGTGCGTTTGCTTACTGGAGGAAGACTGCTGGCAGACAATGCTGAAGTGGTGGCGGGCACGGGAGAACAGTGCCTGCCCTTCGATGAGAGATGCGGGGATGGGGGCAAAGCCATTGAAGCCACCCTCATGAGCCCCAAAGGTAAGTAGACACCAACATTGAAGAATACCTAAAGAAAAAGAGGCAAAATCAGATGGTTTTAGTCTGAAAGTTTTACTGTTTGTTATTCCATTGGTTATAACCATCATGTCAGTTGAAGTTATGATAATGTCTCACACTCATATGTGCCTGGCTGAGGTGAGGAAACAGCTCTTCGGGCTTTCTTTACATCTATTTCCTTTGTAGCAGTGACACCTAACATGGATAAAAAGAGCCATATCCTCCAGCTGCTTCCACAATCACAGAGAACATTCAACCTTAAGCTATTAATTAATTTTTAAATGTGCTGTTGGGAGTAAGAGTCTCTGGTTTCAGCTATCGGTGTCTCTTGGTATTCACTCTCTCCGTCTATCTACCGAAGATAATGTTACTTAATATGCAAGCTCTTTTAACTCTGAGATGTCACAGCTCAAATCTGTGAGCGAGCATATATCTGTATTATACAGCTTTTGTGTTCAGGTAGATCAAATTACAAATAATATTTCATATTGCTTCCAGGGAAAAGACCCTAGTAATCTCAAATTTGTCCACTAGAATTTCAGAAGTGATGTCAATAATGTGCTCAGATTTGCAAAGATACCAAAGTCTGCAATCAAAAGTCAGAGATTTCAATATTAACTAAACATTTATCCTAAAATTCTTCCATTAAATGCTTAAATTAATTTCATAGATCTATATATTCCTGAATGTTAATAATTGTTTCATTTGTGTCTATTTTTATTTCTCTTAACTAACTTTAGGAGAGTTGTTACCTCAAGGAATCATAACTGAGAACTCTGAGAACTGAAAACATAAAGTCTCATGAGTTGCTGTATGAAAGAGCAACATCTTAACTTTTTTTTTTCCTCTTTATACTTTTACTTGCTTACATTACACATAAAATGTAATTACTGTTAATGGGATTGCTTATTTTAATAGTTTGTAGATTAATGGCAATGCGAAGAGAATCTATTATAAAAAACATTTATAGATTTTATTATGGGGTGTAATAATATTATGAATATTATGGGGGTGTAATGGGTAATTCCACAAAATTCAGTACAAACTAGAATTAAGGCACAATATAAACAATGAAATGATAAACGTATTGCATCAAGAACAGAAAAGATAATGGTACAATCATAAATTAGAGCAGGTTTTGAAAGTGAAATCCAGGTTTGGTTTAAGGAAAAAATACCCAATCTGACACCAAACTGTCAAAGATGTCACATTGTCACATTTTCTGTGTATGTTGAATGTGTGCTTGTAGAGAGGGAGTAAGAGAGAGAGAGAGAGAGAGAGAGAGAGAGAGAGAGAGTAGAGAGGTGACAGACTACACAGGCCTCATTACCGATTCCCACATGACTTTACACTGAGAAAAGACTCAGTCAAGTGCACTCAGACTCTCCCCTCATGCTATTTGTCTCCTTATCTTTTTGTTCAAACCCTCTCTGCATCATATACCTACACAGGTCCATTCAATAGCAAGCACCTTCTTGTCAACACTTCGAGACATTCTTGTCTGCTTCTGCCTTGTTATCTCTGATAAGGGGAATTGATGGGTTGACGCAAGTGCGATGCTTGATTGACATGTGTTATTTGGTAGGTTATATAGGAGAGGAGAAAGAGAAAGACAGATTGAGTAGAGTCTGAAGATAAACCTAGACTTTGTTGAAGCCAGATCAAAGATGGACTTGTTCTGATCATTAAAAACTTTTGTTTGAGGTTGAACCGCTGAAGACAAAAATAAACATGTCTGACAGGCAAAGGATTTTAGATTCTCACCCCTGAACTTCCTGGCTGACTTTTTAACCAGTTGTCTTCCTCTTTTTTTCTCTTCTTCAGGTATTGCTGTAGATAAGAATGGGCTTATGTACTTTGTGGATGCCACTATGATTAGGAAGGTGGATCAGAACGGTATCATCTCTACTCTGCTGGGCGCTAATGACCTCATTGCTGTTCGCCCACTGAGCTGTGACTCTAGCATGGATGTCAGTCAGGTCAGCAAGCAAACAGTCTAGGCCCGTATTACAAATAGCTCCCAGGCAAATAAAGTAGGATAGGTAATTTGAGCAAAGAATCTACTTGAAGCCCCTTTCACTCTGACAGCGATTCTATCACAGGAGGTATTCTAAAATTATATTTATGCCAGGAATTATGTAATTATATGTTTGTGTTTCTGTGACAACTGAAGAGACAACGACAATGAATGGAGTGAGGAGATATATAGACATCATTTTGAATTTGTTAAGCAGAAGAACAAAAACAAAGAAAATTGTTTAGAAAGTAATTATTAATGTGATTACTTTTTCCATGAGTAATCTGATTAACAAGAAGTAATTTGTAGTTGATTATTATTTTTGTTGATTTTTTTTTTCATTGAAAATGAATAACTGTGTTGCTTTGTTTCTTCAAGATGCTGTCAGTGTAAGCAGAGATTAAGCATACATCCTCTTTAAAATAGATCCTCAGAGCTTAAAATGTAGATATACAAGTTTTAATTATGTAAAACTTGCTTGCAAAAACTTGATCAGAAACTCAGGATGTATACAATTAAGTGCCTGGTGAATGTAAAACAAATTTCTATATGCTTTATTTTGTATTTTTTATATCTAGGTGCGGTTGGAGTGGCCCACTGACTTGGCAGTAAACCCCATGGACAACTCACTTTACGTACTAGAGAACAATGTTATCCTACGCATCACTGAAAACCACCAAGTCAGTATCATTGCCGGGCGGCCCATGCACTGCCAGGTGCCTGGCATCGACTATTCCCTCAGCAAACTGGCCATCCACTCTGCCCTGGAGAGTGCCACAGCTATTGCCATCTCCCATACGGGCGTGCTCTACATCGCCGAGACAGACGAGAAGAAGATCAACCGCGTGCGGCTTGTCAGCACTAACGGCGAGATGTCGCTGCTAGCTGGCGCTGCATCCGAGTGCGACTGCAAAAACGACGTTAACTGTAACTGCTTCGCAGGAGATGACGAATACGCTACAGACGCCAGCCTGAACTCACCCATGTCTCTGGCTGTATCACCGGATGGCACGCTCTACATTGCAGATCTCAATAACATTAGAATCCGCGCTGTGCGTACTAACCGGCCTGGACCTTCGGCACTAGGGCGGTATGAGGTTGCATCCCCTCAAGAGCAAGAACTGTATGTGTTTAACGAGGAGGGTCTCCACCTTCAGACCATCAGCTTAGTGACAGGCCTGCCCCTCTACAACTTCAGCTACGGCCCTGATGGAGAGCTGGCCACAGTGGTGGATTACTGCAATAACACTGTGAAAGTGCAGAGGGACGGAGCAGGGCAGGGTGGAGCTGGGCTGTTCAGGCTTATCCTGCAACCTGAGAATCAGGTGGTGATGCTGGGACTGGATCCCGCAGGGAACCTGCGCTCTGTCTCTGCTCTTAATCAGGAGATATTTCTGTTGGGATACAATGGCAATACTGGTTTATTGACCACCAAGGCTGATGAGACAGGCTGGACAACCTTTTATGAGTAAGTATGTGTGTGTTGTGCATGACACACCTGTAATTATCTGGGAATTTTAAAGTAGGTTAAGAAGTCAAATAAAATAAAAAATGTCTGAAAAATATAAGATTTATTGAAATATCATGGAAATGCATTGTGTGGGAATTCTGAATATATGTTGCACAATTTCCACCTGCGGGGTTACATGAAGTACTTTCAACTCTGAATATTTTTATTTTCAAGTCCAACTTAGAACTTCAAGATTGGATTTTACTGAGATGCAGGTGTATGGCATCACATGAACAAGGTGGCACCCAGTGAGATGTACACAGTTATTGATAAACATGAACTTTTAAGCAAAAATGTTTGAAGGAATGCAGCATAAATCTTAATACTTCCTGCCGAGTTCAGTTCCAACCCTGCTGTAAGACACACAGGAATCTGAAGATCATGGTGAACTTTTTTCGGTGTGTTTTTTTAGAGTTGGAACTCTCTCCAGGAAAGTAAATCTTCAAGAACAGGACTGAGCAAACATACTTCAGAGAATGCAACATTCTCCACATTTCAGTGCACTGGAACATACATCAACTAGACTGTGACAGATCTTTGAAAGGCTCCAGATCTGGTCCCTAATGTAATGTTAGACTGAGAGACAGAGACCGAGAAAGAGAGAAGGAAATAGGAGAGCTAACACTGATCATATATTGAATGATTTACTAGAGGAGGCATCACCAGATCTTCTGATTCTAACCATTGTTTTCCAAGGCTTTGTTGTGAACATGTACATTAAACATGAAGAAAACCATGTAAACAACATCTTAACCTGTTCTGTCAGGTACTGATGCCTCACATTAGCATTAATTAAATCATAAGTGCACTCTTTGTCCTTACTGTCTAAACATTTCATCAACACTTCATCATCTTATGGAGTTTTTAACACCTCGCCAAAGTTGCCTTTGGCTTGCTCACAGGGGGCTTTAAGACATTAAGGAATGCTTTTCTGTAAAGCTGCTTTGAAATCATGTGTATTGTGGAAGATGCTGTACAAATCAAATTGATTGGATTAGTAGTAAGAAGTTGAAGCCAAAATATTACATTAGAAGTGTCATCTAGTTGGTCTAAAAACATTGAGATGTTTTTAGACCAAATTATGATTGCACTTTATTCTTTTACTTTCAAATATGGCTTTTCAAATGGCTTTTCCTAATGTTTATTGTATTTTCAGGTATGACAGTGAAGGGAGGCTAACCAATGTGACATACCCCACGGGGATGGTTACGAGTCTACATAGAGAGATTGAAAAATCCATCAACATTGACATTGAGAGCTCCAACAGAGATGATGATGTCACTGTCATCACTAATCTTTCATCAGTTGAAGCCTCCTATACTGTTGTGCAAGGTATGTGTGCTTAGCAAGAAGTTAATACTGAATCTTTTGCATTTCAGACATTATTGTGCTGGTTGGTTAGTATGTTTTCTTTTCGGCCTATGGAAATAGTTCCAAAAGAAACTGAAGCAGAATCAAGTGTTGCGTGTCGCTGAGCAACCCGCAGAATGACAGCCTGTCTGAAATGCCACAAACACAGAATATCAGCACTCTTTGAATGCCACTTTTCAAATCAAATTAGAGGTTTAGATCTGTTAATTTGTGTTCCATTAATCATGTTGCAGTGAGAATTATCAGTGCACAAACACAATTTTATATATCTCATTAACATTTTTACTTGAATGTATACTATATTACTATACTATACTATACTATACTATACTATACTATACTATACTATACTATATTATATACTGACAAAATGTCTCCCAAATTTCAAATATAAATATTGTTTTAAAGCATTTATTTGCAGAAAATGACAACTGGTCAAAATAACAAAAACGATGCAGTGTTTTCAGACTTCGAATAATGCAATAAAGCAAGTTAATATACATTTTTTAACAACTCAGTACTAATGTTTTAGCTTAGGAAGAGTTCAAAAATCAATATTTTGTGGAATAACCCTGATTATTCTACCAGTCTTTCACATTGCTGTTGGGTGACATTATGCCACTCCTGGCACAAAAATTCAAGCAACTTGGCTTTGTTTGGTGGCTTGTGGCCATCCATATTCCTCTTGATCACATTCAAGAGGTTTTCAATTGGGTTCAGGTCCAGAGATTGGGCTGGCCATGACAGGGTATTGGTCCAGTGGTCCTCCGTCCACAACTTGATTGATCTGGCTGTGTGGCATGGAGCATTGTCCTGCTTGAAAATACAATCCTCGGAATTGGGGAACATTGTCAGAACAGAAGGAAACAAGTTTTCTTTCAGGATAACCTTGTATGTGGCTTGAGTCATGTGGCCTTTACAAAGATGAATCTGCCTTGATTCCAGCCCACTGTGAAATATGGGTGCAAGACACCGTGGCTTGAAGGCTTCTCCAGGTCTCTAACCATTAGGTGGAGGATCAGTGATGATCTGAAAACACTGCATCTTTTTGTTATTTTGACTAGTTGTCATTTTCTGCAAATAAATCCTCCAAATGACAATATTTTTGGAGGGGGAATTTGGAAGAAATGTTGTCAGTACTTTATAGAATACAAAAAATATATATATATATTTCGAATTTTACTGAAATCATACCTAAATCCAGAGAAACTGATGATTTTGCCCTGGTATCTTAATCTTTCCAGAGCTGCACATACTGTAATTATATATACACACATATCAGTGCTTGCTCAGTAAGATGCAAAAAAATATCAACATACAGACACCCTGAATGCCATTGTGGGACTGTAAGCAAATCTTTGTCTCGAACCCCCCCCATGCTTAGAATTCTATTTGTGTTTTTCTATGATACATATGATTGAACAGAAATTCATTACCTTATCACAACTAAATATTCACTGTATTCCATCTGCAATCTTTCACAAACCCCACTGTCCCAAAGCTTATTTCACCTGTTAAGAAGGAATAACAGAGAGAGAGAGAGAGAGAGAGAGAGAGAGAGAGAGAGAGAGAGAGAGAGAGTAAATGCTTGTGCTGCCTTCCATTGGCAGAACCAAACATAACGAAGTGGAGGCAACATTTTGAATGAAGAACAGAGGATTCAGTCCAGTCTGAGTTTCCCCTCAGATCTTGTACCTGAGCTGTACTTTTTACAGCATGAAAAAAGCTGCTTTAGAATCTAACACGGAAACACAGATGGGGCTTAAAAATATAGACTAAATGCAGCAACACTCTTAAAATAATTTACTTTCTTTATAAATTATTAACTACATTATCTCAAATGTATGAATGTACCATCGGCTCATAAATTAGTTTTCTGATTTGTCATGAATTTATAGTGGATGCTCCAAAAAAGGGCTTCTCAACGGGGACATTCAAAGGATGCCAGGAGGCGTTAAGAGCAAATTAGTAGAGAGGGGGGCGTTAGGTTACAAATTGGGGGTTAGAGTGTATCAGTTGGTCTTCTGTTGGTTGGTACGCATTTGTACCACGGTTCATCTGATTCTGAAATCTAGCGACGCATCAAGTATCTTATTTAGCAAGCGTCAAATATGCAGGCAGAGGCACAACCACTGCTAATGCACCTGTATAGGTCTGTAGATGGATACGGCACAAAGGACAGAGCAGCGCGAGTGCAAAGAAGGTGCATTTTTACTCGCAGACAGGTCTCAAGCTTTTAAACATGCATATATGTGGGAATCATTGAGAAGCAAGGCGCGAGAAGCGGAAACCATTTGAATTCGGCACATAATTCTACACAACCACCCTTGAATTGAACTGTACTTTAGGGAGTAATAGATGGATAATAAATATTAATATCACTACTTCAGCTCTATTACATTTGTCATAGGTTATAATAGTGGTTAAATAATAATTTTTTACAACTTATAAAACGTTTATATTTTGTATTTATTTTTTGTGTTTAGAGAAGGTCTACTGTTTATAATTTCAAAAATGCCATAGTTTGTTTTATAGAAATTATGTTACATCTAACAATGGTAGTGAAGAAGATCCATGCTCCCATGTGCTTGCTTACTATGGTCTTGCTACAAATACTACTGTTAAAACTATAATAAAAAATATCATTAATTAATAAATAAAAAGATTCAAAAGGGCTAATGCAAAATACACTATTTTTTTAGATTAAATAGAAATACAATATTAGTAGGGGGGCGTTCATCAAAAAAATGTTGAGAACCAATGCTCTAAAGCATAATAAATGTATGTGGCTCTCTGAAATAAAGCAATTCAAGGCTCAACATCATTAGTTATAAGCAAAGCACTGCTCTTTTTATCTTTTATGATACTACAAAAGACAGTTAGACTGTTCTTGAACTGATAAATGCCCCATAGTCCTTTCATGAGTTCAAAATAAATAAATATTTTTTTTTTGTTGATGTCATTTTGTACTTGTCATGTTGAAAATTTGACATCAAATATTTTGTTTTGTGCTTATTGAATTGGCCGTTCTGTGTTACTCTTTTGCCCCCTGCAGATCAAGTACGGAACAGCTTCCAACTGTGTAACAATGGCACGCTGAGAGTAATGTATGCCAATGGGATGGGTATTAGTTACCACACTGAGCCCCATATCCTGGCAGGATCTGTGAGTCCCACCATCGGCCGCAGAAACATCACCTTACCCACTGATAGTGGTCTGAATTCCATAGAATGGAGATTACGCAAAGAGTTGACCAAGGGCAAGGTCACTGTGTTTGGCAGGAAACTTCGGGTGGGCACATGTTCTAAAATGTATTTCTCTGTAGACAATACAAGTTTTTAATTTTTTCTATCTGTAAGCAAAACTATGCAAGAATATTGCTAGATCTGTTAGATCAACTAATCTGTAACTAAGCCACCTCACCAAATGGACTGAATTACACACCAAACATTTATGCAATTCACAGGCACATGGGCGCAACCTCTTGTCAGTAGACTTTGACAGGAACACACGGACAGAGAAGATATATGACGACCACAGAAAGTTCACTCTAAGGATCACGTATGATGCCCAGGGCAGACCAGCAATATGGCAGCCCAGTAGCAGCCTTGCAGTGGTCAATGTGTCATACTCCAGTACAGGCCAGCTGGTGGGGCTGCACCGAGGGAGTATGAGTGAGAGAACAGAGTTTGACCCACAGGGCCGAATCCTAACACGCTCTTTTGTAGATGGAAAAGTGTGGAGCTACAGTTACCTGGACAAGGTCAGTTCTATTCTTCAAAAAACGTACTTTATTTTATTAATTGCAAATTATTGGGTTTATTCGTTTGAGATCTGAGGGGAATTTATCTCAATTTCACTTACATTGCTGAAACTGCAAAAAGTAACAAGACATATTGTCAATTGGTTTCCATTTCTGTGGTAGAAATCCAGCACCAGAACATCAAATATGTTCTAAATGGCTGTGATTTTGTTGCATCACACAAAACGTTTGCTTTCAGTGTGGATAGACAAATTACTTATTACTTGAAACTTGTCACATTGTGTCTGGTTAGGACACAGTCATGTTCAGAAGAATGTTTTAGACAATGAAAACAAGCATTGTAGTATAATCATTCAAGTACCGGTAAAAAACGAGAAGATTGTTTAATTATAATAAATACATTGACAAAATATAATCCACAACCACAAATAACAAAATTGCTCTGGTAAATTTAATTTCTCAACATTCTGTGCAGCATAAATTATTTCAGATTGAATTGTGACAGCTTGTTAAATATGTTGTTGCTAATTTGCATGATAATGATAATGATGTTCTGAAAATATTTCTCTACACAGTCTATGGTGTTGCTCCTGCAGAGTCAGAGACAGTACATCTTTGAGTTTGACACATCAAATCACATCACAGCTGTCACCATGCCCAGTGTTGCTCGTCACACCATGTTCACTCATGTCTCCATCGGCTACATCCGCAACACCTACAACCCACCAGAGAGCAATGCATCCATCATCTACGACTTCAGCGAGGATGGACACCCTCAGGCCACCTATTTCCTGGGTACTGGTCGTCGTGTCCTCTACAAGTATGGAAAGCTGGCCAAGCTCTCTGAGATCTTGTATGACAGCACAGCCATCGCCTTTGGCTATGACGAGACGGCTGGCGTGTTAAAAATGGTCAACTTGCAGAGCGGCGGCTTCTCTTGCACTATCCGTTATCGTAAAATGGGTCCCCTAATCGACAAACAGATTTATCGCTTCTCTGAGGAAGGTATGGTCAACGCCCGCTTCGACTACACCTACCATGACAACAGTTTCCGAATCGCCAGCATTAAGCCAGTGATCAGTGAGACGCCATTGCCTGTGGATCTGTACCGATACGATGAAATCTCCGGCAAAGTGGAGCACTTCGGAAAGTTTGGAGTCATCTATTATGACATCAATCAGATTATCACCACAGCTGTGATGACTCTTAGCAAGCATTTTGACGCACACGGTCGAATCAAGGAGGTGCAATATGAAATCTTCCGCTCGCTAATGTACTGGATGACGGTGCAGTATGACAACATGGGCAGAGTGATCAAACGGGAGCTAAAGATCGGGCCGTATGCCAATACCACGCAGTACCGTTATGAGTATGATGGTGACGGGCAACTCAGTGGTGTCAAAGTCAACGATTGGTCTACATGGCGCTACAGTTATGACCTAAACGGCAACCTACATTTGCTCAACCCTGGTAACAGTGCCCGACTCATGCCTCTCCGATATGACCTGCGAGACCGCATCACTCGTTTAGGTGACATGCAGTACCGTCTGGATGAGGACGGTTACCTCAGCCAGAGAGGTGGGGATGTCTTTGACTACAATTCGAAAGGCCAGCTGGTACGTGCTTACAGCCGTGCAGCAGCAGGATGGAGCGTGCAGTATCGTTATGACGGGCTCGGACGCAGGGTTTCCACTAAGAACAGCTTGGGTCAGCACCTCCAGTTCTTTTATGCAGACCTGAACAACCCAACTCGAGTCACGCATGTGTTCAATCACTCCAGTTCAGAAATCAGCTCTTTGTACTATGACCTGCAGGGCCATCTGTTTGCCATGGAGGTGAGTAGTGGGGAGGAGTACTACATTGCCTCTGACAACACAGGAACCCCACTAGCTGTCTTCAGCAGCAACGGGCAGATGATCAAACAGGTGCAGTACACTGCCTATGGGGAGGTGTACCATGACTCGAACCCTGAATTTCAGCTGGTCATTGGCTTCCATGGAGGCCTCTATGACTCCCTAACCAAGTTAGTGCATTTCACACAGAGAGACTATGACGTTTTAGCTGCTAGATGGACGTCACCTGATTACACCATGTGGCAGAAGATTAGCAAAGATCTGGCACCCTTCAATTTGTATATGTTCAAGAATAACAACCCACTCAGTGACATGCTGGATGTTAAGAATTATGTCACAGGTAAGAGTTTCATTTACAGCCTTGTCAACTAATGAATTAAATCTAAAGTATGTCATTTCTGCCACTAGATCCATTAGCCGCATCAGAACGAAGAGTTCTCTTTGAGGAACCGTGCCGTTCTGTACCAATATGGGCTCACTGGCACGATTTCTTTGTCCATCGTGGTTCTTCAAAATCAGAATTAGAAAGGACTGACTGAGCAAGTGACCAATTAGGATGTAATAAAGGAGTATCACCAGAATATTTAAGTACAGTTAGCTAACCATGCAGAGAAATCCGGGCCAGGAAATGTTTGTAATCATACAGTACTGAATTGTGCTCAATTGGAAACGCTACTGCAACCAATACTGAACATGCTAGGAACTGTTTGGCCCAATGGTGCAAAAGCGCTTATTGTTTTCAAACAGTTTTCAAACTCATATTCAATTGTTCAAACAAACAGATAGTCCTGCCCCAAACTGAGAAATGTTCTGATTGCACCACAGTGTTTACTGTTTACACTTTTCAGGGAAATCAACCTACAAATCACACATCAGCTTTGATCAATTAACCTATCTATGCAAAATCACAGCCTTAATTCTCTTCATATGTACATTCCATTTGCAGATGTGAAGAGTTGGCTGTTAATGTTTGGCTTCCAGCTAAGCAACATCATCCCAGGCTTTCCCAGACACACTCTCTATTTTGTGGACCCACCATATGAGCTACTTGTCAGTCAAGAAAGTGAAAATGCTCAGGTGAGTCACCATGTTAAAGCTGTAGTAAATCCTCTGAATAACTACTATCTGCAGGAAAATTAATTTTGGTGTGGGTGATCTTGTATGTCTCTATTAAGATCTTTAATATTCTCCATCCTTTTACAGCTGATTACTGGAGTTCAACAGGAAGCTGAGCGGCATAGCCAAGCTTTCATGGCGTTGGAGGGACGGCTTCTTGAGAAGGAGCGCTGGAACAAACAGGATAAACCTGGCCACTGGTTTGGCATAAGTACCCCCATCATCGGACGAGGAGTAATGCTGGCAGTGAAAGAAGGCCGTGTGGCCACAGGGGTCTCAAGCATGGCCAGCGATGACAGCAGGAAGGTAGCTCTGGTGCTTAATAATGCTGTCTACTTAGATGGAACGCACTACACTCAGGATGGCCGTGACTGTCATTTCTTTGTGAAGATAGGCTCAGCTGATAATGACCTTCTAGCTTTGGGACTTACCAACGGGCGTAAGGCACTTGAAAGTGGAATCAACGTGACAGTAAGTGGCCGCTCACGGCGAGGGGTCACCGTTGAGTTCCGGGTTCCAGCCCTGTCTCTCAGTGTGCGGTACGGGTTGGCAGCAGATGTGCTGGATGAGGAGAGAGCTCGATTGTTGGAATTGGCACGGCAACAGGCACTAACAGGGGCGTGGTTGCGAGAGCAGCAACGGGCACGGGATAATAAGGAGGGAAGCCGCTTGTGGACTGAAGGAGAGAGACAGCAGCTCCTTTCAACAGGGAACGTGCAGGGTTACGATGGGTACTACATTTTACCTGTTGAACAGTACCCAGAACTGGCAGACAGCAGTTTCAACATCCAATTCCTGAGACAGAATGAGATGGGGAGGAGGTAACAGTCCACATTTTTTTTTTATGCTGTTTTTTTTATATTTTTATCTCTGTTTATCTTTCTCTCTACCAATAGCTTTTTGATTTTCAGTTCCTTACTCTATTTCTTTCTTTCTCTTGCTTTGTATTTGTATTTTTCCCACTTTTTCTCTTTTTTTTCTGTTATCCCCTGTACCCATGAAGAATAATTGAACTAATGGGGTAACTCTCTGAACGCTGCAGGGACTTTTAAAAGAAGAACTCTCAAAAACTTTGTTAATACTGCCTCTGGCAAAAAAAACTAAAACAACAAAAACATTGAAAGACCTTGTCTTTGTTTTTCAACAATAGACATCAGAAAAGCACTGAGAAACTGAAAAAAAACTGTTGCTGAAATATGAAAAATCCCCTTTTTAAAAAAGAATAGATATTTTTACCCATATTTTTTGGGTTACTGAGAGGATGTTGGTGCCAAATGGTACCATTGTAATTGTGTGACCTGGACTGGAGAGGTGCTTCGAGTCTCACAAGCTGCTGGAGAGGCGCAGTCTCAATGTCAGAACTAAGGAATAACATCTGTAAAGAGAAATATTAGTCTCAGGCCTCCCATTTTTCACAACTAAACTGTCAATTGCCACTGCATCAAGTACCATCATCTACAGACTGAATTTCTTCAAGCAGTCAAGAAAATTCCAGCAAAGTAAAAGGTTTTTAAAAAGTGATGAGAAAATATCAAACATAGATTGTTTCATCACTTATAGAAAATTATTTAAATTGTATCAGATAACAGTGAAGTTCAGGGTGTGCTTTAGATGCGATAGTTTTGTATGTTCCAGTCGCATTAGAGTAACAAGACCTTCACCAGGGCACTTCTGTATAGAAATATCAGAAAATAAACACTCACAATCTACAGATTTAAGGTTACTAGTGTCAGAAACTATTTATTTTTATTTGTTTTATTATTATTATTATTATTATTATTATTAATATTATTCTTGGTACTCTATGACAATCATGAAAGAGTCACCACTTTTAGCTACAGAAATGAACATTGATTGTTGAGTTTATTTTTCCTTTGTAAAATATGTAATAATTTTTCATTTTTGTATTCATTTTGATTTGCTCTTAAGCAAATTATAGTCATACACAGAAATAATTTATGTAAAGTGTTTTTAAATGGTTTATACTTTAAATAAAGTTTAAAACTGTGAAACTTGTTTTTCAAAATATATCTGTATGTACAGTGTATAGATTTACCTTTATGCAGCACAGTAGAATATTGTTCATAATATCAACTTTTATATTTCTAAAAAAAGGTGGCTTGTTATGTGCAGTTCAACAGCTGGTATTAAAATGCTAGACATTTGTGACACTCGAATATCACAGATAAACAATATTGATACCCCGTTTGATGTTCTGTTTGTTTAGTTTTGTTTTTATGCTGAAAAGTTGCTGTACTAGAACCCAAATCATAGAAATTGATTCTTTCCACTGTGAAGAGACTCATTATGGATGTTATGATGTACCAAATCAGTATTGAGGGATGATTCTTACTCAAGTGAGACTCTTCTGAGACCTACCAATAAATAGTTTACTTCATGTGAGTCCTAGTCTCATGTTTTTGTAAATGTGGGATCACGTGTATACTGATATATATTAATATGACATTTCTCTGCATCTCAGAGGTGGAATGTACCATTCCTTTGGTTTTTAAACAATAGTTTTTGCCATAGAATTACTATAGTTATTTATAAAAAAAATTATGACAATGTTTATTTGGATATGGTTCTATTGTAATACCATAGGGAATTGGACATATACTGTAGTAATACTATGATATTCTTTAAAGTATCTTGGAGTAGTATAAATGCCATGGTATTACCATGAAGTTAACTGGAAAATCCAGATGGTATTAACAGAAAGATCTAGAAAGCTTCTTACAATGTATCAAATAAATCCCATATTCATTTGTGATTTTAAAGCAAATATTTTCACTTTCTCCAGAGCCCTTCCACCAAGGGAAATCTACAAGCATAGCATAAAATAGCATAAAGTGGCAGTCCCATAGACATTCTATGGGCGGGACACTGGCGAGGAGATAAGAGGCTGTTCATAACATATTGAATTGACTTCCTGTCTGCTAATCATCAACATGTTTTACTCTAAACAATCCTTTTGGAGTGAACTATGTGTGGAGATTACTATGATAAAATTGCTGTTTTATAAGAGAAGACAAAGACAATTTTGTGACAGGTATGTGTCAGATGATATCCACAATACCTCAAAAGATGACTTACTGTCGTATCACACTAGTTAACTGTTACGCTCTCTACAGCATTGTTTCCCATCCCTGGTCCTAGTGTACCCCCAACACAGAACATTTTGCTTGTCTCCCTTATTTAACACACCCGATTCAACTCATTCGCTCATTCGTATGCTCCATAGAATTGGGCGTGTCAAATATGTGTGACATCTAAACTGTGCAGTGTTGGGAGTACTCCATGACCAGGGTTGGGAAACACTACTCAACAATATCTCTGTATCCACAGTTGTCCTGACCAACCCCTGTGCGGCACCATGATGAATTGCCTGTTTTGTGTTTCTGGTCTTGAGACACTATGTAAGAACTACGGAGAAGTGTGATTTAAATGGAAAACAACAACCATTTAAGTGTTATTTGAAGTAAAAATTTAAATTAAATTAAAAAAAATGTACATTAATTTCAGGCTCAACTTCTGCAGTTGATGGATGTCATAACTCAAAGTAGTTAATGATATCAACGTAACTAGCCTCTGACCATTGTTTCATGACATCTACATACTCAGATTAGGCACTTTCAAAAAAATTAAAACGGTCATCTCGACTCTGTTAAGTATCAGCACTTTAAAGCCATGAGTTTTTAAAAATGTTTCTAAATATAAAACTTTATACATCACACTAAGAATATGAAAATTTCCACGTTCAGGAAAAAGGTGGAGATAGAAGATCTCTGCTTTCACTTCCCCATTCTTCTTCTTTTGTTTCTGGCGATTCACATTCTTTGTAAATTCTCCTACTGGGCAGTGAGGAGATTGAGAATTTATAGGGAAAAAAAGGACTTTCATCCACACCTATCAAATTGCTTCTGAAGATATAGATTACACCACTGGAGTCTTATGGATGGTTTTAATGCTGCCTTTATATGCTTTTTGGACCTCCAAAGATTTGACCTCCATTCACTTGCATTGTATGGATCTACAGGGCTAAGATATTCTAATAAAACTCTTTGTGTTCAGTAGAGGAACGAAAGTAATATTAGTTACGCAAATCTGGGATGGCATGAGAATGAGTAAATGATGAGAGAATTTTCATTTTTGGGTGAATTATACTTTAATAATTTAAAACAATGGTAAATAATTTGTAATAGCCATTTTATTCCATAAGGGTAAGAAATGGAAGTAAAAAATCCTAATAAAGAAAGTTACTGTAGCCCCATCCCAGCCACATACTTTACAACCCCAGTTTCCCTTTTACAGCATAACAGACTAAATGGTATTTTATTCTAAAGTTAGTTCAAGAGAGCGCTTGCTTCTAGGCGGTTCCCTTTTCACGGCCACGCCTACGCTTGAACACAGCCAATTGAATATTAGAGTGGGGTTCCGTTGGAAATGGCTTAAAAAATTTGAATGGCAACGAAGTAAAGGTGCGACCAACAGGCGAGTTGTCATACTACTAACTCATTTAGAACAATGAAACGTATTTTCAGAACGTTTAAGAGAGAAATTGTTGAATTTAACAGCCAGTTTTACTTTGATATTGTTTACTGACTGAGCTTTCAGTTGATGTCGGTCTCCTTTCGTTTGTAGTCAGGGTGACGGTGCTCATGCACCTGTAAATAAACCCTTACTTCAGTTAAGTAGGTAATAAGGAACTAAACGTTTCGTTGCTTTGTTAATGTTTGGTGATGTCCACTTACTATAGTTTTACGGGCATGCACACATCCATCAGTGGAAAATCTAAAGTTGGTGTCCTTGTTTATTTGTATTAAGTTCCATTATGAAGAGAGCTCTTAATCTTGCGACGTAATCATGACATGCAGAAATGTAAACTCTTTGTTTATTGCATGGTTATTGCATTGTGGCTTTTTATAATGATTGTTTAACGTGTATTGCAATTATAATATGAACGATATATATGAAATATCCATTAAAAAGAAAATGTGATAATATTTGATCATATTGATAATATTCTGATAATGGGAAATAAATGGGATTTGAGGGTGCATTTTCCAAATGTCTGTTTAAATGTAAAATAGTTACCATGCAAGATGTAATATTTTTAATAGTATATATTGTATTATGGTTTAATTTCTTCACAAGAGTTATATATGTATAATTTATGTTTTGTAGCTGTTGTCTGATTGTTAACTATTATTGATTTCACTCATTGTGCATCAGGGTTTTTTGCATGACAGGAATGTTGGCATAGCTTGTTGATTGGCCTAAAGCATTCCTCTTTGCTATAGATAAGGAGATCTCTTACAGTGATCTCAAATCTTTCTTGGAGTTCAGGACTTCTTGTGGATGTGCGCTCCAAGGATGAGGTAAACGGAGGGCGTATTCCAGGTTCCATCCACATCCCAGGTGAGAGAGAAGCTGTGGAATTCATTTTTTGCACTTCTCAAGAGTCAGACGTATGTCAATTATAAAGTAGTATTATAATAGTGTGATATTATAGTCAGTGGATGGGTCATTTGTCACATAAATAGGAAATTAACTTTAACCTTCCACCCCCTTCTATTTGTTTTAGTGGAAAATGTAGAAAGTGACATGTCCCTGCTCAGCTGAATTCCAGTGTAAGTTTGGTGTACCTAAGCCTTCGTTGGACTCCTCTGATTTTCCACTGCCAGATGGGAAGACGTGGAGGTGTTGCAACAGACAAAGCCAGAAGCCTGGGGTTCAAGAAGTAATCATTTTGAGATCATGAATACGTTCACATTTCCTGCTGAAATTGTCACACAACAATTCTTCTACCCCTCTCTCTTTAGTGCCCGTAATTATGCTGGAGGCTACATGGAATGGTCAGAAAAGGAGGGAAAATGACGATACGCAAAACTCTTGGAATTTAACAAATGTATCTTGAACCTGTTCCGGCACCTTTTTTTTTTACATCATGTATTTTATTGTTAAATGAATAGCTCACCCAGAACTGAAAATTCTCTCATTTACTCACCCTAACGCCTTCCCAGATGTGTATGAATTTCTTTATTCTGCAGATCTCAGCTCTGTAGGTCCATAGATTGCAAGTGAATGATGACCAAAACTTTGAAGCTCCTAAAAACACATAAAGGCAGCATAAAAGTAATTCATATTACTCCAGTTGTTTAATCAATGTCTTCTGAAGCAATCTTATCGATTTTGGATGAGAACAGACCAAAAAAGCTTGAAATCATGATTGCCAATGAGATGGCTGATGTAAAGATTTATAGTAACAAATTAGTTCTATTTCGGCCTTTTCTCATCCAGAACTGATTAGATCACTTCAGAAGACACAGATTAAGCCACTAGAGTCACATGGTATGCTTTTATGATGCCTATATGTGTTTTTGGAGCTTCAAAGTTTTGGTCACCATTCACTTGCTTTGTCTGGGCCTACAGTGCTGAGATTTTCATCTAAAAATCTTAATATATCATATTGGATGGCAAGAGGGTGAGTAAATGATGAGGACATTTTTCATTTTTGGATGAATTATTCCTTTAATGCTAATCATTAATAATGAAAAAAAAATATATACTATCATTCTTTTTTTATTTAAGAGTCCTAAGGAGAGGAAAAATATAAAATCAGCACAGATTCGGTCTGATCTGGTTCAGATGTAATTACATTTTTGATGATGTCTTTTCCTTTAATTGAATATGTGTGTAAGCCTCGTGTGGCAAAACTCAAGTGAGACACAGAGGATATCGGAGTCACATGCTACTAATTAATGGACACTTACATTGATCTCTGCCAGTCATTTGTGTAATAATCAGCAATCATTCTGAACCTCAAATGGGTGGATTAGATTTAATGTTAGTGACCAAACACTTTACTATTATTTGAAAATTATAAATGTGCATGTCAAGTCTACTGTTAATTCAAAAAGATTGTAAATTCAATGTTTGACTAGTTTTTCTTATTAGGATGTGTATCTGTAGATGTTAGAGATACAAACATTTTAATTGTTATAGAGTTAGGATTTGCCTATATGTCTCCATATCTAGTGTGCCCCTCTGGGTGGGGCCGTTGCTTCACGCAGCCTTGCTGCTTAAAACAGATAAAAAAACAAAAAAAAGTGAAAAAACGTTTAATCCAGCATCAGTTAGTACATTTACATTTATGCATTTGGCAGACGCTTTTATCCAAAGCAACTTACAGTGCAATTATTACTGGGACAATCCCCCCAGAGCAACCTGGAGTTAAGTGCCTTGCTCAAGGGCACAATGGTGGTGGCCATGGGGTTCGAACCAACAATCTTCTGATTTACAGCCCTGCTTTAGCCACTACGCCACCACCATTCACGTGTTCAGGTGTTGAATCTTACTACACACTCCATCTGGGTAGTAAGATTCAATTACCATTTTGTTACCCTATTTAGTTTATTTTGGTAGATCTTAATACAACCATCATGTATGGCAAGCCATTTTAGCTTTTCATTTGTAGGATATGAATTGTTGATATAAAAAATTATGTCATCACTCACAGAAATCACATACTTTATATCAGCAAATATAAAATAATTTTTTGCAAAAAACATAATTTTTGATATCTATATTTAAATTTTCATTAGTAAAGTTTCACACTAATATGTCATTCACTCTTATTCAAAATGCAATTATTTATATAAAAAAATGTGTTTCTTACTAGTTGGAAGTCCAATTTCACATATCAACAATTTCTACTAGTGGAAATGCCAATTTTTGATATCAACAATTGAATTTTAATAAATAAAAATGCTCATTTTTGATATCAGTAATTCGTTTTTTTACTAGTGACAATTTTAATTTCTGATATCTTTAAGGTAATTGTTACTAGTAAGAAAGTCTTGTTAGATATCATTAAATACACTCCAAATAAGTAATATCTGAAATCCAATTCAGATATCAGAAATACCAAATGTAACATGTTGAAATTCAATTACTGATATAAAAAATTACCATATTCACTAGTTGTAATTCAATTGTTGATATCAAGAATTGACCTTTTACTAGTAACAATGTAATTATTGATATCAGTAAAGGGAACTCTACTTGTAACAATTATTGCCTTGATATCATATATAGCCTTTGCAACAAGTAAAAACACTATTATCGATATGTAGAAATACAATTTTAACAGGTAAGAATAGCTATGATAATGATTTTATGAATATTACTGAGACCTGGTTTTCCATGAACTCCACTTTTGGAGCCAATATTAGCAGGTTAAAGAAATGGAGGGGGACATTCCATCAGGGTAAAAACAGCTTGTTTTTTAAAGTTTGATTTTTATGCTTCAGAAACAGAAAATTAGAATTCGTTAATTTTTCTTTTTTGTCCATTGTTAAAAAATAAAAACCATATTAGATTTGCATATATGGGTGGCACTGCATCGTCCTTTTCATCTGATTGGCCAACCCACGCCATCTTTTACTTCCGTAATCCTTTTAGCCAGAATAACAGTTCATTCCGCTCTGCATATTTGGCTCAATTTTAATTAAATATTGTCCCGAACTCTCCCTGTAAACTACACTTGCCATACGCAGAAAAATCTTGTTACTGTGCACAAAACTGGTGCTGTTGCGAGGTGTTGTCTCTAATGGATGACGCATAATGCCTCCTACACACTACATGACTTTCAATGACGTCGGATTGTGGTACCGTTCACATTTTCAAATTACACGACGAATTAGTGACAGCTGTGAACACATTACAAGACATTTCACTATTGGCGAATCCCCGATGACTCTGCCTGGACTCCAAATTATGTTTCAAACAGAGTACACACAAGAAGAGATACGAGATATGAAAACAAATGCATGATCGTATGTTATCGATTTCAGAATATGATGTGTATGTTTTTCATTGCCTAAAGGCATCATATATTTTATTGGTTACAATATGAAAAAGTACCTCCTACTGAAAAATCTACAGTCATGGCCAAAAGTATTGGCAGTGACATAAATTTTGTGTTTTGCAAATTTTGCTGTTTCAGTATTTGTAGATTATTTTTTCACATGTTTCTATGGTATACTGGAAAACAATGATAAGCGTTTCATAAGTTTTAAAGGCTTTTTTGGCAAAAAATTGCTCCTGAATCTTTGGGAGAAGTTGCTCTTGCAGGACGTTTTGATACCATTCTTTATTCATGGTAGTGTTTTTGGGCAGAATTGTGAGAGTGCCCACTCCCTTGGATGAAAAGCAACCCCACACATGGATGGTCTCAGGATGCTTCACTGTTGGCACGACACAGGACTCATGTTAGAATTCACCTTTTCTTCTCCAGACTATCGATTTTCCAGATGTCCTAAACAGTCGGAAGGGGGCTTCATCAGAGAAAATATCTTGCACCAGTCTTCTGCTGTCCAATCCTTGTACTTCCTGCAGAATTTCAGTCTGTCCTTGAAGTTTTTCTTGGAGAGAAGTGGCTTCTTTGCTTCCCTTCTTGACACCAGGCCATTGTCCAAAAGTCTTCGCCTCACTGTGCATGCAGATTCACTCACACCAACCTTCTGCCAATATTGAGCAAGCTCTGCACTGGTGGTGACACGATTCTGTAGCTGACTCTTCCGGAGGAGATTGTCCTGGCGCTTGTTGGACACTCTGGGACGCCCTGAAGCCTTCTTCACTGCAGTTGAACCTCTCTCCTTGAAGTTCTTGATGATCCGGTAAATGGTTCTTTCAGGTGCAATATTCTTTGCAGCAATTTCCTTGCATGTGAGGACATTTTGATGCAAATCGATGCTAACAAGAACAGAATGATTGGAAGCACTTCTTCCCTCCTTTTATAGCAATCAGTCTGCTCTTATAATCCAATCAGAATGATAGTGATTTCACCTGACTAGTACTCATTCACACCTTCCCAGGTGCTGCTGATATGATTAGTGAAATTATGTTGGCTGGTCCAAAAAACTGTTAAATTTGGGTTTTTGTGATAAAGTAAATTTTTTTGGCCAATGAAGCTTTTTGCAATTATTTAAAATGCATCTGATCACTCTGCACAATAATCTATATTTGAATAATCCTATTTGCTTACCTGACTGTCCAAGAGAATTGGCAATTTTTCTCCAACTCTTCTCTTTCTCCACCTGGTTATGGTACAGTTCAGATGAAACATCAAACACCTGCCAATGTTCCACTAATTTTTCCTCAATTTCTTCAGTCCATTGAGACTTTCTTGATACCCCAGCCTTGCTAGCTGAAGTTCTGTTGCAGGTACATCAGGACTCCTCCCACTGAAACTTCCTGTGCCCCGTTTCTTGCTCTCTCATTGGCTGTAGGTCAACGCTGCAGTTGCATTCAGTCAAAACATGTTTCACATTGGCGATATGGAATCGCAGACAGGTCCAGATATTTAACATGCTAGATATCTCGCTGACCTAGCTTCTCTCAAACCGCATCTCACAGGACCGAGCTCCAATTTGCCATCATTTCAGGATTTTGTCGACGATCTCCACAAAACTTTCAGTGAGCAAAAATCGGGCTTAAAATCGTGTAGTGTAAATTAGGCATAAGAGATCGCAATTAGCCACATCATATGCTGACTGGGAGTTTAGTCTCATATCTATAATGTATTATTTTATATTTAATAAATTGTATAAAGGTGTTTTACATTAGTTCTTTCATGGCGTTTTAATAAATGTAATGGCGAATGGGATTAAGGGAGTACAGAAGGAGCAGGTGTCAATTTTATTAATTCCAACTCCAATATACTTGCAATATACAATATATATATATATATATGAGGTCTATCATTTTTAGTTAGATTGCTAAGGTAATTGTTAGCTGTCAACAGGGCTAAGAGACTAAATTATTATTTTTACCTTAACTTGTTGATGTGAATGTTGACGTTGTTTCCTAAATCCACAAGATGCCGCAACTAGAGAGATAAACTCAACGGTGTTATTATTTAAAAGAACATTCATGGGTTTCCCAGAAGCATCGTAAACCTAAGTAGATCGTAGAATCCATACTAAGATTCATCTTATTATTGCGGCCATTTCCCAAAAGCATCGTAATTTAAGTAGTACTTGAAAATGCTCGTATAAAGAGTGCTCTGGAGTAGGCCTAATCCTAGCGCTAAAAATATTTTAGGACACATATTTATGCAGATACTTGCAGGACAATCGCAAAATTACACCTAATAGCTACAATTTAAATACCTATATCTACTCTTTATGCTCATTTAATATCATAATAATAATAATAACAATAATAAATGCAGAAAATGGTTAGTCAATGTGGATGAACAGATAAATTAGCAAGTAAACAAACAAAGTTATTTGTGAACTAGTTGGTAACAACAGAGTGGTGGCATGATTGTTGCAGATAACTGTAAAAATTACAATCAGAGAGAGAAGGAAAAATGTCAATAACTTTCTGCCGTGCATGAAACTCGTCTGTATAAATTTGTTATATTGAATTAATGCTTGTTGTCATTAGCAGTACCATACACAAGGCATCCACTGTCTGCACTGATCCTGGAAGTTTTAATCTCAACCTACAGAGTCAATTTTGAAAAACGAAATATTAAAATGCACATCTGATGGACGAAGCAGTGATTGTGTAAAATAAATATATCATTCTGCAAAACAAAATACAGTTTTTATGTGGAGAATTAAGTTGTACATTTAAGAAAATATTTTTCAATATTCCCAGTGAGGTAAATTCATCCTATAAGCTGTTGTAGCCAAGTACATTAAAAATGTTTAATGATATAAAAATCTAGTTACGATAATGAATGCAAGTTTTCCATATATTTATGCAATATTTAACTAGCCTACATATATTTTTACAAACACTGTGAATGTGTTTTTTTTTTTTTTTTTTTTTTGTGAACAGGGTGTGTAACAACATTTTACTTCACCCAGTAACATTTTGGAATTTTGTTTATTAATTTAGGCATTTATTAATTTTGTAACCCATCAATTACAGTATTAATTGTTGTCCAGTTTGTCATTATAACATGATACAGTATTATTATAAAATTAATTTGAGGATTTTTTTATACATTAGTATTATATTGTCTTGTCTTATTTAATTTAGTTTCACCTGGAGCTTATACTCTGATGCTTCAGTGTATTATTGTTCAACATGTTGCAAAAGGCTGTATTTTATGTAGGCATCGTGGCAACGTTCTTAACTGTATAGTAACAGTAAACACACAAGGCTCTGTGGCCCATCGTCACACTGAAGCAGAATGGGAAAAAGTATTGTTAATCAAGTGCTAAAACTTTGCTTATTGCAGAACAATCTGGAATAATAATTAAACATTGTAACAGTCCCCTCTTTGCAACCTGAATGTAAAATATTTGTGAAACCTGCGCTAAAAACTATCTATGACACAGCGCAACGAATGAAACGGCACACAAGTGTCTCCACATGCGTTTTTGAAACCTGAAGTATCTAAAAATGTGCCGGTCTCCAATGTACATGTTTTGATTTTGTAATGTACATGTGGCTTTGTAATTGAATGTTTATTTTGAATTTGAAGTGGACTTCAGATATAATAATTTATAATAATCTGGAGTGTAATTAATGAAATCTAAAAATAATTTCTTACTAGTAACAATTACAGGTGAAACTCGAAAAATTAGAATATCGTGCAAAAGTTCATTAATTTCAGTAATTCAACTTAAAAGGTGAAACTAATATATTATATAGACTCATTACAAGCAAAGTAAGATATTTCAAGCCTTTATTTGATATAATTTTGATGATTATGGCTTACAGCTTATGAAAACCCCAAATTCAGAATCTCAGAAAATTAGAATATTGTGAAAAGGTTCAGTATTGTAGGCTCAAAGTGTCACACTCTAATCAGCTAAACACCTGCAAAGGGTTCCTGAGCCTTTAAATGGTCTCTCAGTCTGGTTCAGTTGAATTCACAATCATGGGGAAGACTGCTGACCTGACAGTTGTGCAGAAAACCATCATTGACACCCTCCACAAGGAGGGAAAGCCTCAAAAGGTAATTGCAAAAGAAGTTGGATGTTCTCAAAGTGCTGTATCAAAGCACATTAATAGAAAGTTAAGTGGAAGGGAAAAGTGTGGAAGAAAAAGGTGCACAAGCAGCAGGGATGACCGTAGCCTGGAGAGGATTGTCAGGAAAAGACCATTCATATGTGTGGGGGAGCTTCACAAGGAGTGGACTGAGGCTTCAAATGTCATATTCCTCTTGTCAAGCCGCTCCTGAACAACAAACAACGTCAGAAGCGTCTTACCTGGGCTAAAGAAAAAAAGAACTGGTCTGTTGCTCAGTGGTCCAAAGTCCTCTTTTCTGATGATAGCAAATTTTGCATCTCATTTGGAAACCAAGGTCCCAGAGTCTGGAGGAAGAATGGAGAGGCACACAATCCAAGATGCTTGAAGTCCAGTGTGAAGTTTCCACAGTCTGTGTTGGTTTGGGGAGCCATGTCATCGGCTGGTGTTGGTCCACTGTGCTTTATTAAGTCCAGAGTCAACGCAGCCGTCTACCGGGACATTTTAGAGCACTTCATGCTTCCTTCAGCAGACAAGCTTTATGGAGATGCTGACTTCATTTTCCAGCAGGACTTGGCACCTGCCCACACTGCCAAAAGTACCAAAACCTGGTTCAATGACCATGGTATTACTGTGCTTGATTGGCCAGCAAACTCGCCTGACCTGAACCCCATAGAGAATCTATGGGGCATTGCCAAGAGATAGATGAGAGACATGAGACCAAACAATGCAGAAGAGCTGAAGGCCACTATTGAAGCATCTTGGTCTTCCATAACACCTCAGCAGTGCCACAGGCTGATAGCATCCATGCCATGCCGCATTGAGGCAGTAATTAATCCAAAAGGTGCCCAAACCAAGTACTGAGTACATATGCATGATTATACTTTTCAGAGGGCCGACATTTCTGTATTTAAAATCCTTTTTTTTATTGATTTCATGTAATATTCTAATTTTCTGAGATTCTGAATTTGGGGTTTTCATAAGCTGTAAGCCATAATCATCAAAATTATATCAAATAAAGGCTTGAAATATCTTACTTTGCTTGTAATGAGTCTATATAATATATTAGTTTCACCTTTTAAGTTGAATTACTGAAATTAATGAACTTTTGCACAATATTCAAATTTTTCGAGTTTCACCTGTACATTACAGATATTAGAAATTAAAATTGTCACTAGTGAAAACTGAATTACTGATATCAAAAATGAGCATTTTTATTCATTGATATAAAATTGTTGATATAAAAAATTGGCATTTCCACTAGTAGAAATTACATTCTTGATATCAAAAATTCAATTTTTTTACTAGTAAGAAAATAATTGTTGATATGTGAAATTGGACTTTCAACT
Organism: Xyrauchen texanus; assembly: GCF_025860055.1. NCBI lineage: Eukaryota > Metazoa > Chordata > Actinopteri > Cypriniformes > Catostomidae > Xyrauchen > Xyrauchen texanus. The sequence continues at coordinate 29,708,981 of NC_068294.1, read as the reverse complement.
AGTTAGAAACTAATTTTGATATCAATAATTTCATTTTGAATAAGAGTGAATGACATATCGGTGTGATACTTGTGAAAATTCAATTATAGATATAAAAAATCATGGTCTTTACTAGTTGAAATCCCATTTTTGATATAAAGAATGTGATTTCTGTGAGTGATTACGTCATTTTTTATATCAAGGATTCACATTTTCAATATTGCAAATTGCATTCTTGATATCAATAATTAGAATTCTAACTAGTGCTAATTGAATTGTTGATATCAACAGTCCATATCCTGCTAATGAATAAAGGTGAATTCGGCTTGCCATAGTATGCAATTTTTGACAGATGAACCAAAGGATGGGCTGCAGCACATGTGACAAGCCCACCTACGTGTTCCCAGCTGAGCTCAAAAAGATGGCGCTATCAGTCTTTCCACAGGACATCTGTGACTATAATGATCCCGTCACGAAAATGTAAGCTCTACTTGAGTTAATCTTGACTGTCTCTTCAGTTTATTATTAGTCTTGTAAATTAGTCCTCAAAGGGGAATTGTAACTAACTGCTTCACGTTTGTTGTAGGTCGTTGCCATCACTATGGATGATTTGAAAATGATCCAGTTCTCTTGATTTGGAATGATTGGGCAGTTAAATTGCTGTTGCAGTCATCTGTTCAGAATTGCATATTTGCTTGTTCATAATGTACAGTAAATGTGTAATAGAACGTGTTCATAAACTGTGTTCTACAATAAACTGTGTTCAAAGCAAGAAGCTGTTTAACTTTAAATTGATTTACTTTGTAGTGTTTCTGCTTCTACCACTAGATTTTTGTAATACATTTGCAGAGACCCTTGCAAAACATTTCTTGTATGTAATTTAATAATAATGCTGAGGATTTATTGCACGTAATGTAATAATAATGTATTGGCGCTTCTCACATGTGCAGAAAGTTTTGGTGTTTGACTACAATTCCCATAATTCCTGGGTACTTGCGTAAATGTGCATCGGGAAAATCGTGTGTAAAAATTGATTGACTTGCTGGACACCATGGCAACTGTACACAACCTACAGAAACACCGTTGCAGTGGAGTTATAACCATTACCAAAAGCATTACGTAATTCAAGGTATGTTTATGGACACATATTTAGTGGACCATCGCTTGATTTGCATGTTATTGTGGTAGTAGCCTGTATAAATGAGAGTTTACAGTTCATGTTATATACAAACACTGCACAGTGATATGCATAGTTAGAACTGGTTTGCATGGTTGCACTGGCATATTACAACATTAAAAATAAATATATATATATATATATATATATATATATATATATATATATATATATATATATATATATATATATATATATATATATTACATGAAGACAATTCGATTTATATTAGTTATTGTTTTGTTGTTGTTGTTTCCACTAGTGCAGTGTGGGGAAACACTGCAAGCTTTAGAAAATGCCTCCAGAGGGGAAATCTGACATGGAGCGGGTTGGGCTCTTTAAAGAGATGGGCTACATCTCCATAGGGGACAAATATACACCATTACTTTACCGTAAGTGTGACTATATTAACATATTAGTAAATGACTGGCGCAATGGTGAGTTTGTTGCATAAAAAATTTAAATATATTTTATCTTTGGTAAAACCACCAAATTACAAATATGATTAGAATGTCACTACTGTTAATTCATAATACATTAATATGGGATCTCCTTCAGAGAGCATACAAAGCTTTCAGAATCAAATTGTGTTTGTCCCTTTCTTGAGGTCAGTTGCCTGTTGGTGGCTAAATCCATGTGACGCACAGTTTAATTTTAGCAATAGTATATGTTTTGTCATATATGCAGTTAATGACAAAAACTATGTGTATATATATATATATATATATATATATATATATATATATATATATACACACACATACACATACATACATACATACTCTCTCACACACACACACACACACACACACACACACACACACACATGTTGTGTTTCCATGTTTTATGGGGACTTTCCATAGACATAATGGTTTTTATACTGTACAAACTTTATATTCTATCCCCTAAACCTAACCCTACCCCTAAACCTAACCCTCACTGAAAACTTTCTGCATTTTTACCTTTTCAAAAAACATAATTTAGTATGATTTATAAGCTGTTTTCCTCATGGGGACCGACAAAATGTCCCCACAAGGTCAAAAATTTCGGGTTTTACTATCCTTATGGGGACATTTGGTCCCCACAAAGTGATAAATACACGCTCACACACACCAATCAGCCACAACATTAAAACCACCTGCCTTATATTGTGTAGGTCCCCCTCATGCCACCTAATCAGCACCAACCCGCATCTCAGATGCTATTATTCTCACCACAAATGTACAGATTGGTTATCTGAGTTATCGACTTTGTCAGTTCGAACCAGTCTTGCCATCTCTTTTGACCTCTCTCATCAACAAGGCATTTCCATCCGCTGAACTGCCCCTCACTGGATGTTTCTTGTTTTTGGCACCATTCTGAGTAAATTCTAGAGCCTGTTGTGTGTGAAAATCCCAGGAGATCAGCTATTACAGAAATACTCAAACCAGCTGGTCTGGGACCAACTATCATCCATGCGATTATCTAATCAGCCAATCATGTGGCAGCAGTGCATAAAATCATTGCAAAATTGGATCTCAGTGATTTGGACTGTGGCATGATTGTTGGTGCCAGACGAGCTGGTTTGAGTATTTCTGTAACTGCTGATCTCCTGGGATTTTCACACACAACAGGCTGTAGAATTTACTCAGAATGGTGCCAAAAACAAAAAACATCCAGTGAGTGGCTGTTCTGTGGATGGTAATGTTGTGGCTGATCAAAAACTATGTAAGATTTGCTTTAATCCATACTTAACAATGGAAATAAAATTGTTATTAGTCTAATAAAATATTTTATGTCGGTGTAACAATGTCCTTCATTTGTTGCTGAAAAGGGACATTTAATGAATCTGCACACAAGAACAAACAGATGTTATCCGGAGGACCAAAAACAAGGTGTGCGCTGCAGACAGGCTACTTCGATGCACAGTTTAAGCGGATCTTTGAGCGTGAGGCGTTTACAGATCCTGTCAAAATTGAGAGACAATACAGGATACAACAGGCCAAAAGAAACTTAGGCAAAGCCTTTCTGCCCAGTAATGGAGAGAAAACAATGTGAGTCTTTCTCTATACATTTCTCCATCCCAGAGGTTTTCAAACTGTGGTCCAAGGAGACCCATTGGGCCACAAGGGGGTGCTAGGGGGTCTGCAAACATTTTCAGAGAAAAGAAATGTGTAAAAGTGTTAAAATAAATATTTGACAATATTTGATATTGTTACCATTTCTTTCTGAAATTATGAGATTAATCAGTTTTTCTTATTGTATTTTAGGTCATTGTTTCAACAGTAAAACATTTAAATAAATCTGCATACATTTTCGTATATTATGAAAAAATATTTCTTATTTTTAAGAAATAAGGATTGTAAGGCACTATTCTCTTTAAAGCTGCTTTGAAATAATATTAATTGTGAAAAGTGCTCTCTCTCTCTCTCTCTCTCTCTCTCTCTCTCTACATATATATGTATAAACATAAACACTACCAGTCAAACGTTTTGAAACACAAATATTACTCTAAAATGTGGGAAAAAAGTAAGTCGTCAAAACTATGGAATAACATAAATGGAACTATGGGAATTATGTTGTGACTAAACAAAATAAAAAATAAATAAAAACTGTTATATTTTAGCATCTTCAAAGTAGTCACCCTTTGCCTAGAATTTGCAAACTTCTTGAGGTATCACCCTGGGATGCTTTTTAAACTGCATTGAAGGAGTTCTCATTTTTGTTGGGTACTTATTGGCTGTTTTTCTTTATTATTTGGTCCAAGTCATCAATTTCTAAAATGTTTTTTTTATTATAACATTTTTGTTTTATAATTAAATAAATTAATATGGTGGCACGATTATATTTTTGTCTACAAAACTAATTTCTAACATTTAATCAATTTAAGATCATGAGAAACATTCAAGTGTTTCAGTCACGTGTTTCAAAACTTTTGACCGGTAGTGTATATATAATTGAAATTTTTCTTTTATTATATTATCCCAGATAGTATTTAAAAATTTATTTTTGGCTTTAATACAACAACAACATAAAAGCCAGTTATTTAGTTTAGCAAACGACATGTTGTCTTTACAATACACTTACTATATTTCTCACACAGGGGGTCCCTCGCAAGGTGATCATCATCATCATATTTGGGTTTTTTGGTATCAGTTTAACTTTTAATTATTTTCAACTTGTTATGTAATAATAAAGTAGTAGCAGTAGTATTAAGCAGACACAATAATGGACATTTTCTTACAAGTTAACAGTGGTAGACTACAATCTCGCACATCAAGGAGCACAAAGTTACACCTGAAATGTATGTAGTTTGAGGCTATTTCATTAGTGTGAGACTATTGAGGCAAGGAGTTTTGGTTATACTTTACAATAAGGTTCCATTTGTTAACAATAGTTAACATGAAAAAATTATGCTTGTTGGCTCGAAACCAAGATACAATTTTTAAATATTCAAAGACTAGGATTTCAACATATTGCATAATAGTTAGAAAATTAAAATGCAAATGATTTGTTTTTCATGTACATCTGAGAGACCAAAGAAATATGTACACAAGATACACAGAATACCAAAGGAAAAATGTGTGAAAAATAAGTCATTAAGGCTGCTAGTGTCACATTTCTTAAGAAATCAGTGTGGTTGATATATATATATATATATATATATATATATATTATCATATATAAATCAACCACACTGATTTCTGATTATTATTATTAGAAGTAGTTGTATTTTATATTCAAAATAGGTGGCATAGAAATACATCTAATACAATTTCCTCACTAATAAGTCCTGGCACTAACAGTACAGTTGCATTATTAGTTCACTTTGATTTGTAGAGCTGGAGTGGGCAGCTATTATGGAACATTTGGAGGTCCCATTCAAGCAATGAGTGCCCTGCAGATTTCAAGGAAACCATACAAATCACCTGGGAAGAACTTCTACACCAATCCACCCAAGAAAGGCAGTGGTTATGGGTAGGATATGGACATTATCCTTTCATCTGAAAATGTTCTATAGTTTTGCTGGCAGATATATTGAAGTTGTATTGCTTTCTAAAAGCTATCCTGACATCACCCTCTCCAAAATGGTCTCCTATTCCTCCGACCCCTATGATCGAGCCAAGGTGATGCTAAAGGTATTTTTATGTCCATCTAAATGAGATTTTTAAACAGACTTGAGGTCTTCGTTTTAAATTAGGTACGCCATGATCTGAGAAATTAACTAGATAATTCTAATTCTACGCAAGTGTTCTCTTTCTAATGAGAGAGATAATTTGTTTGCCAGCACGAGATCACAGCCCACAAATCCATGTTGAAAGGTGGACCATTTCGTCTAAACCTTCATCCAAATGAATGCTTTGATAGCAATCCTTACAAATTTGACAAACCTCAACCACCTCCAAAGAAGACTGAGGAGAAAAAGCACTTTGTCGTGCCCTTCAAACCAAGTTCACCCAGTAAAAAGGTATGAAATATGCCTAATATGTAAAGAGATCAAAATGTTTTTAGAACATTTCATGGCATATTATTTTAGTAGTGTGTTGAGCAATTCTTGACTTATTTTCTGCAGACTGGAGGCATGAAAGCAGGAGCATTTGACTCTTACCCCACCTACTCTGCAGAACCCTATGTCACCAAAAAGACCAAATCAGTGATGACAAATAAGGAAGGAAAGATATTTCACCCCTCACCTGGCCCAAAAAGCACACCTGTCAAGAGCATAATCAGCCTCAATGTTAACAAGTAAGCTTGGGTACAGCAACTGACATCATATCATATTGCACAGTAATGCTGTTCATAAATGAGTAATCACAAACATCAGTTGCTGACCTAATTCCTGGGTCACAATAATGCAACTTTCCTTTAATCGTTTACTTTACAGGGTTGTGAACTCCACAAACTACAACCGAATCCCCTCTGTGATGGCATATTGAAAACTTTTGTCTTCTGGTGAATGAATGAAAATGTAAATATTAGTCATAGATTTATTGTTATTATAATGTTGTTCTCTTAATTTAAAACAATTTACTTTTTTAAGAGAGCTAATTTTAATAAATAATAAAATACTTAGTTTATTAGCATCTAGAGATGTTACATTATACAGGTAGAGTTTAGTCATGTGTACCACTTTGCAGTAATACAGAGAACTGGTCAAGACCACACTACTAGTTATTAAACATAAAAAATCAGTGAGAGCTTTGAACCAGTGAGGTACTGGCCAATTCAGGAAGCTCCCAAAGTTGACCCTAGTGACCACAGCATTTGTTTCACAAATGTGGCTTGGATATATAACTGAATAGCAATGGCTATATTTGAAAAATTGGAGTCCCTCAATTTACAATGAAGTAACATAATTAAACTTTATTCTTATTTGTTCTTAGAGGTGGCTTTAATTTACATAGAGTAAGAAACACAAAATACAGCACAGGCAATATTGGGTAAATGAAAAGTCAATATGTCCATTAAAAAAAAGTATTCCTTTTTTACTATGGCCTGATGCTGATATACTAAACCCCCCTCTGAATTATGGATGTGTGCTTTATGCTTACATTACCCAGATATTGTATTTTAATGGAACATCAAGAAGTAATAAGTGTAAGCAATGAGAAGTTTTGACATTTAAACCATAGTCAAAGTTCACCTAATTATGAAAATGATGGCATTCCTTACTCACCCTCATTCCATATGACTTTCTTTTATTCGGCAGAACTCAAGATACATTTTAAAGAATGCCACAATCGCTGATTTCCATACAATGGCAGTTGAAAGTGACACTTCAATGGTTAGAAAATCACTCAAAATGTTCATAAAGATAGTCCATGCACCCGTGTGTCGTATTCCAAGTCTTCTGAAGGCATACAGTTACCTTGTATGATGAACAGATGGAAATTCAAGTCTTTGTTCACTCTCAAATCAAATCATTGATCAACTCGTAAACGGTGCAAATAACAGTAGTAAACAACTCAAATATGGCTACATCTCAATGACGTCAAACCTCATTGATTCTTGCGCGTCTTATGACCAAATGTCATGGAGTCATGACACAAGAACCAATGAGGTTTGATGTTATTGACGTGTCGCCATATTTGAGCTTTACACTCTTTAAGAGTCGTTCAATGACTGTATTTGAGAACTTAATTTTGGTCTGTTCCTCATACAAAGTGATTTTAATCCTTTAGAAGATGGAATATGACACTTTTGTGTGCTTTTTCAAGCTTTAGAGTGAGTCACTAGTCACTATCAACTGCTATTGTATGGAAATCAGCGATCATGACATTTTAAAAATATATATCCTTTTGTGTTCAGTAGCAGAAAGAAAGTCATACGTTTTAAATTAAAACAGGGTGAGTAAATAATGACAGAATTTTAATTTTTATGTGAAATCATTTAATATAAGTTAATGTTTGAGTTGTGCTGTCCCTCTAAGCAGTGGGATATACGGTAATTAGGTCGTGTCCCTCAGGTGGAACCATTCGGATTCGAGCATGGGTTTCACAGTACATCTGTCCTTCCACAAAGAAGTAGCCCTTCTGCTTCATGTTCATGCCACAGTCTGCGCACACGAAACAGGCCGGGTGACGGTACTTGTCCCGGGCTTTCACCACTGGTCCACTGTTAGCCAGTTGTAGAAAAAGTTTAATGATTTTTTTAGGATGCATGAACACAATACAGTGTATAATAATTTTCATGAAAATCGAAAATATATTCTTGAAGAAGACCACATCTGTGAGGTCTCCTTCTGAATGTTTTACTCACACAATGCCGTTGCCACATTTATCACAGAGCGGCAGCTTCTGCAATGAGGATGTGCCAGCTTGGGGCTTTGTCACTGGGGCCTTTACACTTCTAGTCACTAGGGGCTTTGTGCCTGAAGTGTAAAAGAAAACAGTCTGAAATCCATTTTGGAAATGTAAAATGCTCCCTTAAATACCCTCAGATGATTCCAGACCATTAAGAGCACAGCAGGCTTTGATTGGCATCATTAGCATGATTGCTGTGGAGATTATTAAATGCAGCTCATCATGAGAAGTCAAATTGAGCCTGAAACAATGTTACTCCCAAGCATAACTGTACATTCTAAATATATATATATATATATATATATATATATATATATATATATATATATATGTAAGCATTACAACTCTGGAGCCTGCATCAGTGCTGCCAACTGTAATGTATGAACTCAAGATTATGATGTCGCTGAACAGAATTGAATTAAGAATGCCTTTTAAATCAATTCCAGAATTCAAACTTAATTTGAACTGAGGTAACAGACATTATGTTGAATTATAATTAAAACGGAAGAAGAATAAACATGGAACAAAATTCACATAACTTCTATGTCAGAATTCATTACCCACAAACATGATCATATACACTCTGGGGTGTTTGCAGAAAATGTTAATGATTTTAGAAATCAGTGTTTGATTATTCATATATATTTCACTATATTTAACTAATTATTTTTTATTTTATGTACTGTACGATTGTGGGAGAACAGTTAATTTCCCATAAATACTGTCAATTTAAATGGAATGAAATATCAGTATGTACTGTAATCAATAGATTCAAATGATGTTGAGTAATATGTCTATAATATTTGTAAATATTTTAAACTTTTCTGTGACTGATTAATTTCTTTAACTCGAACAATCTACTTTCATTCCAATTCTTAAATTTAGAATTTTGCCAAACCATGCACTGTAACTTCACACATAAAGGCAGCTCACCATCACTCTCTACAAAGTCTTGCAAGGCCTTGAATGAGCCAGACTGGCGTGGTTCATGTGGCTGCTCGTGGTCTTCCTGAAGCATACGGTACACATGGGAGTCTTCGATGGATGTCAGCGTTTTATGGCTGAAAACAGATAAATGGCTGAAGCTCCATCAATTGAAACCACTCATTCTAGGTTATTGTATACAAACAGTTTTAATGTTGGGACTCAAATTTAGTAACGCTATAGACACAATAGTGCACAAACAAGTATTATGAGTATAAGATACTGGCTAAGAAAACTGTTGTAGATGTACATAAAATAAACTTCATTGGAATAAATAGAATCAAAGTTATGAGTTTAAAACAAGTTAAACTCTGTGAGAGCTCATATTTTTGTTAAAGGGCTTATATTTATTTTTCTGTACCAAAAACTTAATTGAGCTGTAGAATTACCTACATTTTTTATTTTATCAGTGGGATGAATTTGTGTGATTTTCAACAGTGTTTAAATCTAGTGGCTAAATTAAAAAAAAATAAAACTGTATTTTAATGTTTGAGGAACGTCTTGCCCCAGAGACTTTAAGAGTAAAAGCATTACTGTGAACATGTTTTTTGCTTGTTTTTGCATACCGAGGGGGGAGTCAAAATGATTCTTGGTGGTAAAGAGGCTATTGATTGAGCCTAACTTGTATCGACCAAAGAAAATTCCTTTAATCCATCAGGACCTTATTCAGCTTTGCACAATCTAGCAGTAATGTGCAGTGCATTTTAATGTGGCATAAAGCAAGCATGATGGAAACAAAGCTCTGGTTACCTGGGTGATGCCTGCCTGACTGCAGTGGACATTTGAGCCTGCTGCAGTGCATTTGAGACATTGTCTGCTGAGTATAATACAATGGGGGAGTTATACTGAGCAGAAGGAGCAAGTCCTCCATTTTTGCTGGGGTCAGCAGCAGCATTGCACCCAGTTGACGAGGTGCCTGGCATCTGAGATACATTACCAAACAAACTGTGGGAGGCACCATCACTGGAGTTGTGTAAGTTCAAAACAGTGTATAATAGCCATGGAAACCAAACCAGGAAGCAATCAAATTACATAATGGTTGACCACAAAGAGGCAGGAATGTTCACATAGAAGTAAAGGACAAACAAAACAGAAGAGAATGAAGAAGTAGTTTAGAAACACAAATATTTAGCTAGAAGGCTGCTTTTTACTGGAGTTGGGGGAATTCACTAAGAATTAATTGTGCCACTTGTAGTATCATTTATTTGCACTTTCCTCTGCATTTGTTTAGGACCCGGTTCATTAAAGAAAATATACAAATCAGGTACAGGTGCAAACATCCAAAAACTTAGTGCTGAGTCTGCATTTTAATATGCTTGATTACATAAACTGAATCCCGTGGTCTAGATATGTCCAGTTATAATGCTCTTCTCCATCATTTTGTGTCACCATTGTAACACTAATTGCTGAGTTGTTTTTAAATTTACATAGAAAAGAGGTGTTTTTGCACTGAAAAGAATGACAATTCTTTAATTTAAATATGGTACAGCATCATTTCAGTGCAGTTAGTGGCTGTTTAAGTTGTATTACAGGTCGTTAGTAAAGAAGAGGCCTGTTATTGTGGGCTGAAATATCACACGCCAAAGTGGTGCAAATGTTTAGTGAATTCACCCCAGAATTCTTTCAGCATTTGTTGTTGCTTTGAAATAAATCTAAGCTAAATGAATTCTAAGTCAAATTAATGTAATGTGTAAATATGCTAATTATATTCTGAATATTTCACCATATGTAAGTTCATGCCAGGGTACTCATAAATCTAAGTTGCAGATATGAATGGATTTGGTCTGACATTAAATGTGTGCTCGAAGTAATCAACTTCCTGTAAGAAATAAGGGAGGATGTTAATAGACAATAAGAGGGAGGAGGTAAAGGAGCAGAAGCTCTCCAGGATCCAACATTCCAGGCTCAAATAAATTTTTCTCTTGCTATCTGACTGCTACTTAATGATAGGGGATTACCGACATTTCCTTAACATGTGCATGTACATATATTGGTAAAATAAAACAGTCTATGCTTTTTTTATATATCATTATTTGGGCTGCAGGAAGACTTCTAGATGATCATTGTGTATTTGACGTTAGTGGCCATGCAGTCTTCAGCAAGCAGAGGCAAGTAACTTAGGCATCTCCATATGTTTGGGTTGATCAAACCGGCACTCACCCCTCAGGCTTTTCATGCATCAGACTCCGGATCTGTCCTTGCAGGGCATCCTGGATGTTATCTGTAGAGTAGAGGCCTATGGGTGTGTTGTAGGTGGAGCTCACAACCTGCTTGTTGTCATCCAGGCTGGCAGCAGCCATAAAGGGCTGTGCTCTTCTGTTATGGCCTGTGCCGATAGGTTTATACTCCTGCATATATAGGACAGATGGAGATGTTCTTTTGCAAAATAATGTTCATGCTTTTTTTTCCCCCATAACACAACAAAAGCAGATTTTGACCAGGAACAAACACCATAAAAGTAGTCTATATGGTTTGTGCCCTATATTCCAAGTCTTTTGGATCCTCACCATAACACATAATGTCATTTTTGCTTACGTGTTTCATAAAAGGTCGCCAAGTTAGAATTATCTTTTTTTTTTTTAAGAGACTTTAATTGTGCTGCTTTGTCCATATTGGAACTTGGCCTTAATGTTGTATGGATAAGAGCAGCTTGGAGATTCTTCAAAACATATGACAAATGTAAAAAAAACATTTATGGAAATGGAAAAAAGAGAGTCATCCGGGTTTGGAACGACATGAGAGTGAGTAAATGATGATAGCATTTTCATTTTGGGGTGAACTGTTCCTTTTAATTGTTTTTTAACCTTTTATATAGTTCAAGTGATTCTTATGGTAAGAAAGAGCATACTCATATTCATTTTAATAAATGCACATTGCATGTAAGCCAATTTAAAACTTTACAGCTATCGTTAAACATGCAAAAAGCTTTTATTTTAATTACATGCGTCTTGTTAGACAAGGACAAAACTACTTTAGGTCAAACCAAATTATTTTTGACATGCTTCGTGCACCACAGGATTGATAATGGCCCATGTAAGCTTCATATAAGCAGGTAAAAAAAAAAAATAGCAGCTACTGTATATTTCAAACTGATCTTTCCCCTCTGTTTCACTTACTTGATTTTCTGCCTCTAAATTGATTTTGAATGGGTTCACTTTTCCCTCTTCTACAACTTTAGGGGACCAGAGTTTAGTTTCTGGCCTGCAACACATAGCGCACACTCAGTTAAACACAATATACTCACAATATGTCTAGAGATAGAACAGTAATGTCAACAGCCAGGCATGTTCAAGCCAGGTGGTTTATCGGGAGGTTTTAGTAAAAAAAAAAAGGAGATATTAAGCATGTACACTGCTGTCATAAAACTATGTGGGCAATGGCAGACATTTTCATAGCAAGTGATAAAGACCAATTATTTTGGGACTCTAGCTCAGTGGTTCCCAGCACTGTTCCTGGAGGTCCCCCAATACTGCATGTTTTGTATATCTCTTTTTTGACACACCCGGCTCAGGTCTTGGAGTCTCCACTAATGAGCTGATGAGTTGAATGGGTGTGTTTGATTTGGGATATATCCAATATGTGTGGTGTTTTCCAGGAACATGATTGGGAACCATAGCGTCCAGCTAACAGTCCTCCCTCTGGCTATAATTACTTATAAGGAAGGCAAGATAACATAATATAAATGCCCTCTTTAATGAGAAAAGTTTCTGGTACCTCTCTATCTTGAGGAAAAGCTGATTGGTGGAGTCTTTGATCTTGTTCTGAGCTTCAGCATGAGTCATACCCTCTACAGAAACTCCCTGGATTTCCAGGATGATGTCTTCTGGGCACAGATTGACTTGTGATGCTTTACTGCCTGGTGTCACCTGAAAACAAAGACCTTTTTAGTGCTCCTTCCAAATGGGAAATAAGAGTGATGTAGCATAGTGGCTAAAACGAAAGTCTCTGGGTTTCAATAAAGGGTTAAACTTTCAACGTACGGAATCATGTGACTAAACAACATGGTGCTGATCACGGCGGAGTTTGTCTTTGGGAGAAATGCCAAATGCTGTGTCCTATTATGTGGATACCCTGTACTGCCACTAGAGGCGCTATGTACCTATTCTTGAGAAAGTAACATAGACAATGGGTAGAAGAAGAAAAGTGAGTGAATTAGTGTTTACAAACTTGTGGTTCTCTATAAATCACTCAGGTTGGAACTGCAGTGTCTTTTATTCGAGTAAGTGGACTTAACACCAACAAAAGTACATCTGATAAGAAATCTAATTAAGTTTTTACATTGAAACCTGTTTGAGTCAAAAAATTACAGTCTTTAGTTTAATTTGTTATGCTATTTTTTTTTAAATGCCACACTGCTAAACACAATGTACACTAATGTGTACAATACCACTAGATTGAAAATTGAAAATAATGTGCATTTTGAACAGTTCTTAGACAACAGTGGGGGGAGGGGGGAGAAGAATTTGAAATAAGGTGCATTTTGAACTGTTCTTAGACCAGTGCAGACAGACAGCACACAGGATGTTAAGTCATTCACTAAATAGGGAACAAGGTTGCATCCTATAACTCTCTAGAATCCGGTCAAAAGTTCACTTTCAGGCAGCAGATGATGTTTGGACAACTCAACATGATTGGCAGTCATGGGACAATGGTAATCAGTAGGCTACCTCGATTCAGAATTTATAATGTATAATTTTATTTTAAGATGGTTGGCAGTTATTGGACGATGCTGGCCATTACTTTGAATCAGAAATATTTATGCTAATGTCTGTAATGTAAATATGAATAGCCAACAATCTAGGAAACATCATATACAATTTGATGAATGACTTTCTATAGCTTGGTATTATTTTAAATTTCACAACTTAGACCCACTGTCTATATGTTGCCATAACTTTTTAGGAAAACTATTTGCTCTAGAATATAATTTTATTTTATTTCTTTATTTGCATGTTTATTATGTGCTACTTGTTACGAATCAAAAAGGGAAATTAAAAATGCACACAGCAGTCACTCTGGTCTCGGGAGGTTAAATACCTTCTGACTGTTACATTTAAGCCAGGTTGTGATTTTGCAGGTCTTTGGACTATTCATTTAAATACTCTTTTGTTTCTAACCATATGTATATGTGGTCTAAGCAAAAATATTATTAATATAATAACAATAATAAGTAGGCTAAATGTTTTTACAAATGAATTTCCATTGAATATAAAGTACGATTCTGTGCTTTCTGCATGTTATTTAGAACATTTACTTTGATAAATATATCTGCTAAATGTTTACTTGCTAAATATGCCTGATCTTCTTTGTAGAAGAAACTTTCTGATCAAGAAGAATCCAATTCTTAGGATCGGATGTTTCAAAGACTTTCTTTCGAAGACACCAAAATAATACAGCAAACCATGAAAGTATAGAAGTAAACACCAAGAAACTGGTAGAAACAAATGCCTTTAATTATCTGTTGACCCACTCTGGGTTTTAAGTAGGCTAAAAATAGTGCAGCATGGATGTGTCAATCAGGGCACTGTGTGTTCTCAGTGGGAACATAGTCAGGCTTATTGGTGTCATGATGATGTGACTGCTCTGGCATTCGCCCTGCTGCCCGGTGTTTCTCTCCCCTCTCCTTCTTTCATCTTCTCTTTCATTAATTGTATCTGACATCATCCCTTATTGCTCTCATCTTGGCAGGCTCATTTTCTTAGGTATTCTCCTCCTCCCCCTAGTCGTTTATCTCATAACCTCGTCCTGTGTGGAGGCCTTGCTCTACCTGTCTCCTGACTCAACTGGTCTATTACATCCTTACACCGCTGACCCATATCTTCTCGTTAAGTCTGCCTCTTGAGACGGGAAGATTTATACCAGGTCAAGTCATGCCAGTTATTTAAGACCAAAGGGTTCAGTTTTCCATCATCAGTGTTTAATGTCCTGAAGATTTGTGATGTTTTATTCCATACTCATAATTAATTGACCGATGAAGCTAGCAGTGATTAAACCTCTGACTTTCCCTTCAAATAACAGTCACAGTGCAGTATATCATTTCCTGTCAGTATCTTCACTTTGTGTACACAACAGAGCTATCGTGTATGCCCACCTGTATTTATGGCCTCAGAGTACACCATAAATTACAATTGATCCCTGGCCATATTTAAGGTAACTTCTCTGCAAAAAGCAGTACGTCAAATTAGTTGGATGTTCATATACTCAGTATTTATGATATGGTAGGCAAACAATGCAAAAATTGTGTACTGCATCTGGTGAGATTCTAAAATGTGCAACCAGTGGATGCTTTTTGATTTTCAAAAGATTTTAAAGTTAAATAAATTGATGGAGAATGGTGATCCAAATGGCTATTTTCAAGTGTAAGTGGTAGTCTACAGTAGGCACCGAGAAAATTATTCTGGCTGTTGTAAGGTACTTCTTTAACAACTACCAAGTAAATTGTTTATGAAGTTGTTAGTATATCATAGCCCAAAGAATGCTTTAGTATAATCAGAAACATTACACTTATGTTCTAAGCAACATTGGGACAGAATATATTAACTGTAGGCATTAAAGAAAGCTGAGACAGAGACAGTTTAGGTAAAACTGCCTTATAGTTAAAAGAGCCAATCACCACTTGGACAATGCCTGTCAATCAACTTGAGAATTAGCTGAACCAGTCTGAAAAAACTGTGTTTATTTTTGTGTGTGATCTGAGCTACAGAAGCACTATGTATGATACTATTGTTGTAAGATTTTACTTCTGTCCCTTTCTTTAAAGTACTATATTGATTTGGCTTAAGCTGTCCACTAAACTACTATGTAGGATGATGCTATATAACAATCATTTACATTTTTAATTCAACAGTATAATTTACAGTGTCTGATTTGGCTTCACATCAAAAGCACCATCTGTGCTGGCATGCCCACATTGGTAGAGGCTAATATTACCCAAATAAAAATTGTGATTTATAGAATGACAAAAGAGCCACCTTGAAGGCATTAATAAATGCATGATTACAGATGGTAGTAGTACAAAGAAACCACACACATTCTACATTAGTCATCAGTATTTCTCTACTGGAAGACATGGCATTCATTTATATATTTAGCTCTTAGGTTCTGGCACAGACATAAACCTCAATCAGTAACATGCTTGTTTTAATCCATTTAAATTATCTTTTTGTTGCTTTTTGATTAAGGCATTAGCTAGGATTGACAAATAAACCTAATTAATTTATTTTAAGAATGACATCATTGCATTCAACTGAATTCTCAAGTCTAGCTCATCTGTATCCAGCTGGTGCAATACCAAAAAAGTACCATGGCATTGTCTTTGGGGTTATATTGTTTTTTGTTTTTTGGGTGGAACATACCATGGGATTCGTTGAAGTATCATGTAAATACCATGGTATATGAATATGGTAAGCATTCAATACCATAGTACAGGGGTATTAAGTTAAGTTTCCAGAAGGGCCGGTCTCTAGATTTCCTTCCCAGCAAATGCCCGGAAAATAACTTGCATGGTGTTATTAGTCAGTATAGCTATGAAATGACATAAGGAATGCATTTTCTTTTTTAAATACTAAATGTATTAGTAAATGTAAATGTGAAGTTGGCAATAATAGTACTTTGTAAAAAAAAGAAGAAGAAGAAGAAAAAAACCCATCAAAGTCAAAACAGTATCTTTAAAACTGAGTAAGGATTAGGATTGGGACTCCAGAGACAAAGCCAAAGTGGTGGGGTTTGGGGGATCTTCTACCAAAAGATTAAAAGAGTTCATCAATCGAGAGCACTTTGGTATATATATATTAAAAGATCAAATCAACTGTTCATTTTGAAGCTGAATGACAACAGTCCAGTACTTTTTGTTTGAATATTTTAATATACTCAAGGGGTATAGGGGACCTTGTGACTATTAAAGAAATATATTGTTTGGGGGTTCAGGGTATCCCCTGAGAGAATATTTTGAAAATGTAAAACTCTGAATGGGCCATTTGAATAGTTTCCTTAAAATTAAGATCTACCAACAACAAACAATGTACATCACAAAAGTGAAGCTTAAAAATAATGTTAAAGCAAAAGTTAAGTAGGCCTAAAAATAGTCAGACTATCAAATAATGGAAATGATCTCATGAGAACTCCACTGTGCTACTAGTAAAATCACATTTTAGTTTTTCTTGCCATTTTTGCGAGAGATCTTTGATTAATTACACCAAAAAACACCAAAGAAGAGGCCGCCGCACAAACAACCCCTCCCCCCCATCTGGGCAGCAATAGGAATCTCGCCTAGGGTGCCAGAATGGTCTGAAACGACCCTGGTTGGATCCATTTCAGACACATGAAGTTTAATTAACTTCGCTTCATTATCGTGTTATAGGTGCCAGTATCCATCTATATTGCTGCTCACTTTATATTTCTTCGCTAAGGTCTAATGTCCTTAAAATGTGCATCTGCAACTATGCGCGCAGCACACGAAAGGGTATAAATGAAACGTGTTCTGTAAAAGAGAAAAGTATTAGACTTTACAGTGCTGAAAGGTTAGTGCTCTCTGCGCCCGAGAGCTTCCACTATACACAGCTCCATTGTTTTGTCGTGCTGATCACTTGAAGTATAGAAACGGTGAGATGGGGCAGCAAATGTCAAGATGTTTCGTGGTCCGGATGGAACCAAGCCGAGATCCAGACCTGGACCTCTGTCTGTCATAGTATATTTTAAAATTTTAATGGTATTAACATCTGATACCATAACTGTCCCGTGGTACTGCCACTGCACTTTTTTTTTAGGAGTTTGTACCTGATGTTCTGCTTCTAATCAGAGACCATGAAAACTTTTTATGTTTTATGAGGGTGTGTCCTGTTTCTGCTATGTTATTTTGAATAATGTATTGTGAATGTCAGAACTGGCTTTCCACCAAGAACATTCTTTATTATCATGATCAAAGAGCTGCTTTTGATGAGACTGAGCTACTAATTATACTGATACATTCCATGCATTAGAATACTGCAGTTCCTCTGAGCGATGGAGCTTATTTTTTGTTCTAACACAGACCTGGATAAAAGACATGAGAAGGAAACAGATCTCATTATGTAACTGCAATGTAGCTACTTTACATACCATTTCTCCCAGCCAGACTCCCTACAGAGTTCTTAAGAGAGACATAATAAAGACAGTAAATTAGCCGAAAGTGTGTGCAGTGTCTTTCTGTATAAGGAAAATTCATAGTATTTGTGAGGAGCCTTCGCCAATGCGCATAAATTGTCCTGTTGCTGAGCTTGAATTCTCTCAAACATCTAGCCCTCGATTGTACCCTCCTCCTCTTCAGTTCAAAATAACCATTGATCAAATAGATGAACACCATCTTTTTTTAAGGAAGTAGGCCTATTTGTTAGTTTTAGACATTTATAAATAATATGAAAAGATTCTAAATGGTACTACAATGATTTCTTAAATTAAATGGCGGTCCAATTCATCTCACACATGTCACTGTCAGTAAGTGCTCATTTAACCTTTAACCTCTTCTGTTAGCACACATGCTGATGCTTCATCATCTGTTTAAAATACTATTGGACCATGAGCTTTGTGACTCATTCAGACAACAGGTGTAGAGATCCCCACTGGAGCCAAGCACTAGATGTGTTTAAGTGTGTCTGTCCTTGTCTTTTTGTGTGTATTTATGACTAGAAGATTGAATGCCTTGCAGTTAGCGTAGTATACAATTTTAGAATCAGCCGTAAAATATATTTAAAGAAATGCTTCAATGTAAAAGCTAATTTTTGAACATTGTTGGGGAAGCTACTTTAAAACTCATTTAAATGCTTTGGGCTTTTTACTGCATTCACAAAATGTAGTGTTCTTGTTGAAAAAATAAGCTTGTGACTGGAACCATTACACTATCATTTTTAAATTATCTGACATTTTTTTAATTATACTGTAAAGTGTAGTTATCATTGAACTATGATGCCACATGTAAACTATATGCCATCTTACCTGTATTTGGTTTGTATACAATTCTATACTAAACCATATAAAGAGAGATACAAACTGGGTAAACTAAACTAACATGGAAATTCTCTGGGAAATAATTCTATGACAACAACAGATGTTTCTAAATCTGAATGTCAGTTTGACCTTCTGATTCTAAAAATATTTCTCTTTCTCTCTGTACTCCCCAGTTATGTCTAATGTGAGGGCCTGGGAATCTTTTGCTGTTTTTTTTTTTTATCTACCCACTGGTTTCTCATGCCCATGGTTGTGTTTCCCAGCATCAAAGTATAGACAAGATATTTTACTTACCCGTGTTATGGTCAACGGCTGATTGAAGTCTTTACCTCCTGAAAGCCGAAATCCCCAAGGGGCTGGCCCATCCAGCACCACGTTCTGTGGCATTACTGTCTTTTCTTTACCTTCTTTCCCAAAGTTGAACTTCTTAGTTCTTCAGTACTGTCTCTTTTTATTTGTGGGCTGAAGAACTGCAGCCAGAACAAAATAATCAGCTCTGTCCCGCCTACCCTGAACCAATCACTCACTCAACAAGGATTGGAAGTCAGTGCCTGTCTGTGAATCCCTTTTTGGTGTGGGGTTAGTGAATGAAAGAAAGATGATGCCAGGATGCCACACCTATGAGTGAGGTCATAGGGTAGACTGAGGGTTTACACTGATACATGTCCACCTCCCTTCTCTATATTTCTGTGTGTAACAAACTCTCTCTCTCTACACACACACACACTGGTAGTTTACGAGGACTTTCTCTAGACATAATAATTTTTATCCAGTACAAATGTACTATTCAGTCCCCCAACTGTAACCTTACCCCACAAACATCAATGAATCCTTGTGGCATTTTTACATAAAAAAAGAAAAACATTGTTTAGTGTGTTTTTAAGCCATTTGAATTAGTCGATAACTAAAATGATCCACCAGTGAATCTCTCCACTATCACCTTATCTTCTGTCTAGATTTTTCATACCTTACCGCTGGCCAGACACTCCATCATGAAATTAAGATTGTGTGTTGAGTCAGAGCTTTTGCTGCTGATGAGCAAATTATGAACTATTTACAGAGCACACTAACAGAACCATATCATGTCATGTTGTCATATCAACACAGCATGTGTTGCTCATTTAAACATCTCTTCTAAAAAATGTAAACCATTTCAATACCACAGCCACAGAAGAGAAATATGAAAACTGCTTATGTTTCTTTCATTTCAACTGATCATTTTCTTACTACTTTTTCACAAAAAAAAAAAAATACAAATAAAAAACAACCAGGGGTATTCTAAAGTCTCTCCCCTCAGACTCTGCCAACCCAGTTATAAAACAAACCGAGTCGGATGGTCCGGGCTAGCCAGCATGAAGGGTTGGGAAGTGAAAGCCATGCATCCAAGCTCTGTGCTAGGAGCACCAAGGGGACGATTATTTTTTACGTACCCGGCGGGGCTTCGCAGCGGGCGGAGCAGGTAGTATGGCCTCAGGAGGCGTGAACGCATCCCAAGGCTCTAGTGCTGAGAAAAGACTTGAAGCACTTACCTTGCTCCGCACTCCTGGCAGGGGGCAGGGTCGTGATTGAGAAGGAGGTCCTGTAGCGGCGTCCTCTGGACTCGTCAGAACCGGCCGGCCGGTGAACAGTCATGGGGCTGAGGGCGGAGGGTGTGCGTCCAGCGTGCCTGGACTGTTGAGGTGTGGCAGCAGAGTGCTTTGAGAACTGCATTTGCGGGCCAGGTGACCTAGAGACAAAGGAAATAGCTCTTATATTGAGAATGTGGGTTCATGGGGCTGCGGCAAATTAAATAAATTCAACAAAGGATTCTCCTCCTGGCCCTGCTTCGGGGGACGGAGCAGTCTGCTTACCTGCTCCGGAGCTAACGTCTTGGTCCCTGGGTCGATCGCCTCAGGAGCGCCTGGAGCCTTACGGGTCCCCGAGGGGGTCCGTGAGGCGGGGGGCGTCGACTTCCTGCAGTGTACTCGATGCGTGGGCTGAGAGCTGGGCCCGGGTTGAGGCGGAGCAGGGCATTTCTTCGCTGCAGGAGGACGCCCTCGGCGAGCAGACAGGGCATGGCCCATGGCGGCAGGCTTGCAGCGGGGCAGAATATGTGAAATAGCCTCCGTCTGTTTCCTCACCGCAGAGAACTGCTGGGTTAAGTCCTCAACGGTGTCGCCGAAGAGGCCGAACTGGGAGACAGGGGCGTTGAGGAAGCGCACTTTGTCTGCCTCACGCATCTCGACCAAGTTCAGCCAAAGATGATGTTCCTGGACCACGAGAGTGGCCATCGCTGGCCCGAGTGACTGCGCTGTGACCTTCGTGGCTCTAATGGTGAGGTCGGTCGCTGAGCACAGTTCTTGCAACACGTCAGGATCAGAGCTACCCCTGTGCAGATCTTTAAGTGCCTTGGCCTGGTGGACTTGCAGGAGGGCCATGGAATGCAGGGCAGAAACGGCATGTCCGGCGGCGCTGTAGGCTTTGGCCGTCAGTGACGATGTTGTCCTACAGGCCTTGGAGGGGAGTACAGGGCGACCCCACCAGGTGGTAGGGTTTTAGTGGCATAGGTGAAGCACAACAGCCCTATCCACCTGAGGAATCGCCGTGTACCTGTGGGCCGCTCCGCCATCGAGGGTAGCGAGAGCAGATGAGCAAATGGCTTTGTGACGTGTGGAGAGGGGTGCTCTCCATTCAGACGTCAACTCATCATGCACATCCGGGAAACACGGGAACGGGGCGGGGGCTCGGAGCAGAGCTCCCAGGAACCATTCATCCAACCGTGATGGCTGTGGGGAGGACGGAGGGTTCCAGTCCAGCCCCCATGCTGGGGCGGCCCGGACAAGCATATCGGACATCTGCGCGTCGGCCTCAGCCTGGGCATGCAGGCCCGAAGGCGGCAGCCCAGGGGAGTCCTCAGCGTCAGATACCGTGCTCTCCGATCCAGCGGCGAGCTCATCCACCTCGAGCTCTAGAGGATAGGCAGACTGGCCGTGAGGCGAGCCGCTGTTGCCTCGAGCACGGATGGGAGTCAACGAACATGCCGGGGGGCGGGTGGTCCGAGGGGACGTACCCGGCGGAGCTGCACCCGCTGCCATCCCCAGATCGCCTCCATCGCCAGCCGCACCATCCTCAATCCCGTGGGAAGAAGGAGCAATGCGGGGCGGCTGGAATGGCGTGCTTTCGGTTGAAAGCAAGCCTCGACCACAACGTTGCCATGGTCATGCTCTCGCAGTGAGAACATGAACCATTCACAAACGCTGCCCCAGACACACGAGACAATGCCTGTGGCCGTCTGAAGTGGAGAGCACTCTCCCGCATCCAGGAACTACGCAGGGGCGGAAGGGCATCTTTATAAAGACGTGTCCTGAAAAGGATGTTCAATGCCAGCTGCGTATTTGGTCTTTCATAGAAAATCACTCTTTTATCTTAAGTTTCTTGCACTGTCGAAGCGCCCAGGGGCAAACTGCACTTCCGAGCAGAGAAAGAGAAAGCCGCTGTAATGCGCCGTCGAATCCAACAGGCAAGCGTCAGAGGAAAACAGAAACAGGTGTGTGAATCGCAGCTGACTGCAACACGACCATCGGCTCCGAAGAAGATTTCTGAATGAACTCGACGTATTTGCCCACTTTTATACCCGTATGTCCAGGGGCGGGGTATGCAAATACTGTCTGCCTAATTCCCATTGGACTTTTTTCATAGATCAGAGGCATATTCGGCGCTCAAGATACATCCCTAGTGTCGCTTCTTCGACACAATGTCGAAGTGAGCGACAGATGGGGAACCAAGATTAATAAATCCTGTACAAGTTAAAAGTTAATTCATGATAACTACTGCATAAACTAATATAAATGAATACAATCTTAAAAAAAATAAGTCTGTATGTATATCTTCTCCACAGACCCCTGTCGAAAACCCTGGATCTACAAAAGATTTCTTTGTTACTGTTTAGATGTCATAGTTACATTGCACATATACCAGGGAGCAGCAGACACTTTGGATCCCAATTTGTTTTTCCAGCGTCCTACAATCCTGCTTAAGATATGTTTGAAATACAGTATTCCTACACAATGGAAAGGCTTAGTTAATACCTTGCATGTGATGTTTGTTTCCAAAGTAAATTTTCAGTAACTACACAGAGAGGGCCTGCTATGTGCATGTCACTAGAGTGTGTGTTCTCTATAGATTTAAAGCCAAACTTTGTAGCCTGAGAGCACTTGTAATGTAGGCTTCAACAGCTCCTTGTTTGGGGTGCCAAGGATGGGTTGTTTGGCATGGCCTGAGCTATATCAAACCTACTGTAAGAAACTCAGACAGCAGAAAAATCTTCTCTAAACTTTCAAAATTCCGTCCCAACATTCTCATTTTGTTGTCCTATGCATCCTATAAGTTTTACAGCATGCTATGTAATAGTGTGTAATTAATATAATATTACAATTCAACAGGGGTTCTCAATCTTTATTTCAGCCCCTATAACCTAAATTATTTACTTGAGTAGGCCCACCCTTACAAATAAGTGCCATGGTACAATTGGTGTTATCAGATGGTAATACTATAGTAGTGAGTGATTGCCACAATTATGTGCCATGATATTTTCAATATATGGTACTCCTGGGGTCTTAAAATTAGGAATATCATGATTAAACATGATATTACCATTGTACATTTTTGTTAACGTCATGTTCTAATGTTAAAAATGATTAGTTTTGTTTTCCAATTTAACTTAATTTTAGCAATGACATTTCTATCACAATGTCATTTTCCCCATGCAGTTCCATTATAAATACACATAGGGTGTTCACGAACCCCTAGTGGGAAACCCTGCAATCCATTATACCGTACCATGTGGTGTGATATGAATATCGATAATACATAATGACATTATTAAAATATCCTATACTCTCATAATAAACAAAGTGTCCAAGACAAATTAAGAAATAACTTTGAGAGGATTGGCATCTGAGTTAAAGGGATACTTCACCCCAAAATGTGTATTCTCTCATTTACTTACCCTCATGCCATCCCAGATAATGTATGACTTTCTATCTTCTGCAGAACACAAACGAAGATTTTTAGAAGACTATCTCAGCTCTTTTGGTCCATACAATGCAAGTGAATAGGGTCCCAATCTTTTAAGCTCCAAAAATCACATAATGGCAGCATAAAAGTAATCCATAAAACTGCAGTGGTTTAATCCATGTCTTTAAAAGTGTTCCAATTGGTCAAGCACTAGGAAGTGTAATCGATCTTGAAATCATGATTGTGCCTAGAGATTTCTAAGATGTACAGTAAAATTACTTTTAACATTTTGGTCTTTTCTCACCAAAAATAGATTGGACTATCCAGAAAACAAGGATTAAACCACTAGAGTTTTATGGATTACTTGTATGATGCCTTTATGTGCTTTTTGGAGTTTGGAAATATTTGACCCCATTAACTTGCATTATATGGACCTACAGAGCTGAGATTTCCTTAAAATCTTAATTTGTGTTCTTAAGAACAAACTCATATACATCTGGGATGGCATGAGGGTGAGTAAATGACGAGAATTTTCATTTTTGGGAGAACTATTCCTTTAACTTTGAGGTCTGTTTCCAGAAATATTTATCAGGTGCTTAAGAGAGCATGTGAGAATTTGCTCTATTAAAAATATTAAATAAAATAGATGGAAAATTCTAGACAGAAACTCCTGCCTCCCCTGAGTGAGCTGGATGGCTCTGATTCTTTCACTGGAGGAAATACTCCGACCAGCTCTTCACTGACGCTCTGTTTATCATGTTTCCATGACAGCAAGAGGGACAACTTCAGGACATAATGTGGCTGTTTATAGACTGGACAGTCTGCAGGGACTAACATGCTAGCAGGGATGATGTTCACGATGACATGATTATCCAGTGTACTGAAGGAGAGCTTAAATCCCACTGTATGTGCTCTTTAAAGGGGCAGTTCACCCAATATGAAAATAACCTTTTACCTCATGTTGCTCCAGACCTTTATTACTTTCTCTCAGCCATGGAACCCAAAATAATGTGTTACACAGTATGTAAGTCTCAGTCACCGTTCACTACCAATGCATCGTTTTTTCCCCATATAAAAGACAGTGAGTAGTGACTGAGGCTGTTATTCTACCTAATATATTTATTGGTTTTAAACGGAAGTAAATCATACGGGATAGGAACAACATGAGGGTGAGTAAATAATCACAGAATTGTAATTTGTGGGTGAACTATACTTTTACTAATAATATAATTACTAGGAGGAAAAACATAGTCATAGAGGAGAACATAGTCTGAAAACATGACTGAAACAGAGAAAACAGTGAAAACATTAGATCAGACTGAATTTATTGATTTCCACAGAGAGAGAGAGAGATGGCAAAAATAATAAAAAAAAACATTACATTGAACATATCGTTGATTTCAGAGGGGTTGTTTAGAAATTGAATATATATTTAAATATATTCAGAATGTTTAATATATAACATTTATTTATTTTAACAATGAGGGGGTAAACATATATTTTGTTAATTGTACCTTCAATGGGAACTGTTAAGGACTTCTCTCCAAGAAGAGCTTTTAATTGCATTCCTTTTCATATTTCAGTTATGCAATAATGTCTACACTTAACCAACAATCACTTTTTAATTCAATCAATCATTAGTGAGGCAGGTTTACGCTGGTGCTTGCTGTGGCCACCTGAAGTGAACGGTTTCTTTTTACATATAATTAACTTAATAAACATATAACAGTGTTCTATAATTTATAAACATAACCTTCTGAATCGTGCTTTCTATTAGCATTGTTAACTATTACATAAATATTCAGGACATTGCATAAATTATATTTGGTATAATTATGCACCTGGAACAACCCTGTTCCTGGAGGCCCCCAACAATGTTTAACACTGTAAATCTCCCTTTTCTGACACACCCAAATCAGGTCTTGGTGTCTCCACTAACGAGCTGATGAGTTCAATCAGGTCTCCAGAAACAAGGTTGAGAATCTCTAGTGCTTACGAATGGAAGACTGGGGTGCCAGGTCTTAACAAGCAGTCATACAAAACCACAATTAAGACATTTGGCAGTCTTGATGGTTCATGACAGAGCCAAGTGTTAGTGAAAGTATTGCTGAGTTTAGTAGTACTACCATATTAATCTCTTATATCAGTGTCACATATAAACACAGTGTTTTTATAAACTCTGATAGTCATAAAATAATTCTGTGAGGGACGTTGGAAAACAAAATTTGCACTAATGAACAGTTCTTTATGAAGCAACATGCAAATTATGTTACTGGTACAATGAAGCTTATTGACAACACAGACTGTATAATTCCATGAGGTATAATATTGCCTAGATTACATATATTATTGGTTCACCTTTCTACTGACTGACACATTTACATTTCTTGCTGTACTGACTGGAATAATATCATTAGTCATACAGTTTCATAGAAGGATTGCAATGCTGCAAATTTTAAATATATATTTGAATATGAGAGTGTAATCGTATGAACAGATAAAAATAAATGGAAAGTGAATAATTAAAAATATATTTCGTATAATTAAAATCTTAATTAAAAAAAAAATGTTTGCTGAAATGAAAAAATAAACAAAATAAATTTTAAGAACATTTTCTCTCAAATTCAACAAATATGAAGAATTGGAAGGCGAAACATCATATACAAAATACATGGCTGCCAAAGGCAATTCAGTAATTATGACATCATGTGCTCCTCTTATTGGCCATAAATAAGAGATTACAGAGTGTAAACTAAAAGTGATGTGCAAGGTCACCCAATAGAATATTTATTCTAGGCAGTTGAAATATTAATATGCTTAAGTGTACTAAGTTTATCATACCCAATTTTGCCAAAATGACTTTTTTTAGGGTATTGCACTCATTCATGCAAAACGTTATCTCTTTTAATTGAAAAATTTTAAAAATATTTTTCTCTTATCTGAAAAATCCTTCAAATGCTCAAAGGAATGTCTGGAGAAAAAACATGGAGCCCTAGAAAATCAGAGGTCATTCTTTTAAAGCAGAGAGTTTACATGAAGAAAAGATACATGTGTGAGCAGGAATCTGTAATATCCACTGTGCCTGGCACAAACATGACACTGCAATACTGTTTAATAATCTAGATCTAGATCAGATCAGACATCAGGCCCAATTTACAGAGGGGCACCAGTAGAACATTCCTCACCCTACTGTATCTTACCCTTCCAATGCAAGAAAAATGCCTCTTAAGAAATAAAAGATAAATAGGGCACTTGACTATGTTGAAATTCATCAGACAAAACTAAAAGGCATCCATTCTGGGTTTTTTTTTCCCCCCAAATATGAGAAATAGAGTTAAAAATGTAGGCAACCAAATATTTTAGCCTTTACTGAAATCCTATATTAACATAATGGTTTCAGAATTTAATAATCCACATATTTGAGCCAAATAACATGGGGCAATAACCCCTTCCAAGTCCATTGGCTTCTTTTTCCATTAGTCCATCATGCTGATGACTGGAATATGTCATGCTTATTCCAGCAGGAAGCTGTAGGTGACAGTGTCCATCTATCCTCTGTAGATGTCTGACCATCAGATATTTGAATGGGAAATTAGAGCATGGGTCAATTTATAACTGCTTCACATAGTTTCCAGGAAAGCTTCCAAAAAACTTGGTTCTCCTGGACGTTCCTAAAAATATATTAAATATGATATGAGGCTGACATAAAACCTGTGTGTATATGACATTTTTTTTTGTTAAGTTGACATATCCTGTGGTGTGACATGATATACTCAATCAAAAAACTATTTTAAACAGCATTTTACTAATTATTTTATAATGATCATGCATGCTGCTTTTATGACCTCCAGCTTTTATGAATATTAAATGAGAGACTTGTTAGAAAAGTTGTACTTTTACAAATTCATACAAAAGTAACAGCAGAATCATTTAAATTGAACGAATTTTTAACCACTCTAAATATTTAATATTAGCAAACTATAATTTTGGCAAGTCGTTTAAGACATCTACTTTGTGTATGACACAAGTAATGTTTTCAACAATTGTTTACAGACAGATTGTTTCACATTTAATTAACTATATCACAATTCCAGTGGGTTAACTGTGCCTTTAAGCAGCTTGGATAATTCCAGAAAATGATGTTGAGCCTTTAGGCAATTAGTCAATTAGCTTCAGATAGGAGGTATACTGAATTGGAGGTGTATCTTTGGATGTATTTTAAGGCCTACCTTCAAACTCAGTGTCTCTTTGCATGACATCATGGGAAATCAAAAGAAATCAGTCAAGACCTCAGAAAAATAATTGTGGACCTCCACAAGTCTGGTTCATCCTTGGGAACAATTTCCAAACACCTGAAGGTACCACATTCATCTGTACAAATAGTTTGCAAGTATAAACCCCAAGGGACTACGCAGCCATCATATCACTCAGGAAGGATACGCATTTTGTCTCCTAGAGATGAACGTAGTTTGGTGCGAAAAGTGTAAATCAATCCCAGAACAACAGCAAAGGACCTTGTGAAGATGCTGGATGAAACAGGTAGACAAGTATCTATATCCACAGTAAAACAAGTCCTATATTGACATAACCTGAAAGGCTGCTCAGCAAAGAAGAAACCAATGCACCAAAACCACCATAAAAAGTCAGACTATAGTTTACAAGTGCACATGGGGACAAAGATCTTACTTTTAGGAGAAATTTCCTCTGGTCTGATGAGACAAAATTTAACTTTTTCGGTTTGCAAGCCGAATAACACCATCCCAACCGTGAAGCATGCTTTGCTGCAGGAGGGACTGGTCATGAGGAAGAAAAATTATGTGGATATATTGAAGCAGCATCTCAAGACATCAGCCATGAAGTTAAAGCTTCAACTAACTTGCTAACAAGCTTGGCCAACACTTCCACCATGTTAATTCGCATGTGAGGAATCTTGATGTCATTATAGATTCTGACTTGGGCTTAGTCCGACAAATAAATTCAGTAGTGAAAAATAGTTTTTATCAGTTACGAATGATTTCTAAATTTAAGTCAGTTTTATCTTTTCAAGAACTGGAGACTGTTAATCGTGCTTTTATCACCTCTCGATTGGATTATTGTAATTCTCTTTATGTTGGTCTTCCTCAATCCTCTCTTTTCCGTCTTCAACTGGTTCAAAATGCTGCAGTCAGATTTTTGACATCATCTAAAAAAAGGGATCATATTACACCAATCCTGGCCTCTCTGCACTGGCTTCCTGTTTATTTTAGGATTAAATTTAAAATACTGTTGTTTGTTTTTAAGGCTCTTAACCCTTATGCATCAATTAAAAAAAGTTACACATAGGTTCATTATGGACAAAAATGGCCATGTCCAAAAACTGTCATAAAAATATTATAGATTTATATTTTTTTCCACTTTCACTGACATAATTTTTTTAACCAGCATCAGCTCTAATCATAATGACCAAACATTCATTAATTTTTAGAATTTTAACCCTTTAAACGCTGGTTTGTTTACATAATGCCACTGTTGTTTTTTTAGGAAAAAATGAAAAATAGTAATTATTTTCAATTTAATAGATGCTAAGCAGAATTTTTTTTCTTTGATTATTAGAGCCTCGGATATGTCAATGATTAACAACAACATTCATTTTGATGCTTTCATATTTTTTATGCAGTATCAGATTTAAAAAAAGCTACCACTTAGGTCCATAATGGACAAAAATGGCCATGTCAAAAAAGTGTCATAGAAATATTATAGAATAATATTTTTTTCTACTTTCACTGACTTATATTTTAACCAGAATCAGTTCTAATCATAGTTACCAAACATTCATTTATTTTCAGAATTTTAACACTTTAAACGTTGGTTTGTTTACATAATGCCACTGTTGTTTTTTATAAAAAATATAATAATTATAATTATTTTCAATTTAATAAATGCTAAACAGATTTTTTTTTATTTTTATTATTAGAGCCTCAGACACATACAAACCACACTCTGAAATCCATACCAACACACTCACACAATTATATATTCATAATGTATCTAATTGGCTCTATAATATGCATAAGCCAAAAACAGCAGAAAACAACAACAAAAGCGATGATATGCCAAGCCTGAAAAAATGGCACGATCTGGTAAAAAATATTTAAAATGTAAATTTTGAAGCCTTGCCAACATAATGAAAGCATGTTAAACAAGATTGCATAATTGTATAGTTAAATGGCACTGGGATTAAAAATCGCAGTTTTAATGGGTTTCAATGTGCCATTTTTGTCCAAAACGACGCTAAGAGGGTATATTTTGTGTAACTAGTGCAAAAAATATATTTTTTAAAGAAAATAGGGTGAAATATTAAAATTCCAATAAAAATTCACACCTGTGGAAAATTTTATGCAGTTAGCATTAACACAGACAAAGTTATCAAAAAAACAAAACTGAAAAAGCCAAAAATGTCCACAAGGATGCACAAGGGTTAATAACCAGGCCCCGTCATATATTAGGGATTTAATACAGCCATACTTGCCAACTAGGTCTTTAAGATCTGAAGACAAAAAGTTATTGCATATTCCTCGGTCACGTTGTATACGCAAACGCAAGGGTGACACAGCATTTGCAGTTGCTGCCCCTAGGCTGTGGAATCAGCTACCACTTGACATTAGACAAGCTTCATCACTGTCTATTTTTAAACGTAGGCATAAAACACATTTTTATTCTCTAGCGTTTTGCAGTATTAAATGAGATTGTCTTTTTTTTTATTAATGTATTGTAGATTCATCTGTACTTGCCCTGTTTGTTTTATTTGAATGTATTGTATATTCATCTGTACAGCACTTCGGTCAGCTTTGCTGTGTTTGAGTGTGCTTTAGAAATACATTTTACTTACTTTACTTACTAAAGCTTTGTTGCAAATGGGTCTTCCAAATGGACAATGACCCCAAGAATACCTCCAAAGTTGTGGCAAAATGTCTTAAGGACAACAAAGTCAAGGTATCGGAGTGGCCATCATAAAGCCCTGACCTCTCTCTGATAGAAAATTTGTGGGCAGAACTGAAAAAGCATGTGAGAGCAAGGAGACCTACAAACCTGACTCTTTTATACCAGTTCTGTCTGGAGAAATATGCCAAAATTCCAGCAACTTATTGTGAGAAGCTTGTGGAAGGCTAATTTAAAGGCAATGCTACCAAATACTAACAAATTGTATGTAAAATTCTGACCCACTGGGAATGTGATAAATGAAATAAAAGCTGAAATAAATAATGATCTCTTCTATTATTCTGACATTCTCACATTTGTTTTTTTCACCCCTTGATTTTCCCTGGATTTGAACTTGCAAATCCAGGTGTGGTAGTTAGCATCTTTACTTGCTTTTTCTCCCCAATTTGGAATGCCCAACTGCCAATGCGCTCTAAATCCTCACGTTGGCATAGTGACTCGCCTCAATCCGGGTGGCGGAGGACGAATCTCAGTTGCTTCCTGTGACATCAATCTGCGCATCTTATCACATGGCTTGTTGAGTGCGTTACTGCGGAGACATAGCGCGTGTGGAGGCGAACACAATTCTCCGTGGCATCCACGCACAGCTCACCACGTGCCCCACCGAGAGCGGGAACCACATTATAGCGATCACAAGGAGGTTAACTCATGTGACTCTACCCTCCCTAGCAACCGGGCCAATTTGGTTGCTTAGGAGACCTGGCTGGAGTCACTCAGCATGCCCTGGATTTGAACTTGTGACTCCAGGGGTGGTAGTCAGTGTCTTTACTGGCTGAGCTACCCAGCCCCCGACATTTCACATTCTTAAAATAGTGATCCTAACTGACCTAAGACAGTGAATGTTTTCTATGATTAAATGTCAGCAATTGCGAAAAACTGAGTTTAAATGTGTTTAGCTAAGGTGTAAGTAACTTCTGACTTCAAATCTATCTATCAATCTGTCTGTCTGTCTGTCTGTCTGTCTAGGGGGTGCTTAGACATAGATTCACACTACAGATTTAGAAGCAGATTTTCTTTGGAGAACACCGCCAGCTAGTGACAAATAAAAGAACACCACTAAAACACTTTAACAAGAAGCAAGATTCAAGAATTTACTCTTACCCACAAACCATCCATCATCACACTTCTCCATGACATCAACAATATCACTCTCCTTTAATTCTAGCTCATCCTCATTTCTGGGCATGTAGTTATAAAGAGCTTGAAATCTGAAAGAAGAAAACAGTGTTTTACATTTTAGGTTGTCACAGGATTCCGGCATCTAAAACTCCCAAAATGAATATCAAAACAATATTCCACATTTAATTTATTGACTGTTGGTACATATTTAGAAATGCTAACTACAAGAAAAACTTGATAAGATACTCACGGTTCCCCTATACTTGGAAGAGGATCATTAACATATGCTTGTCTTTGGGACTGAAAACAAAAAGAACACAGGAAAGCACATATTTTAAATATTTCATTGCTCATTCTGCTGTATGCCCATCTGATACAGAGAGCAGCCATGAATCTATTGTGCTCTCAAAGAACCATTAATGCAAAGACTATGGCAGGACCTGGATCACCTGTGTATCTGAAATGTGTGAAAATTTTGTGAAAGTCAGCCTTTATGTGATTATATGAAGTTACATTTTTTTACTTGTGCGAACATATATTCAAATACATATGAGATCCAGGACTACCGGGCCTCAAATGTTGTTTCTCTTCTAAGCCATTAGCCAACATATTTCCTGAAATATGTCTGATTTATGCACTTAGACATTTTGAGAGATGCTTGAAATTCTGAAAACGAGGACTGTTCTCCCCTTGATTGGATGAAAATGTGGGGAATAGGCCGCTTGCTTGGCCCCGGGGAGTACACCTTGTTTAAGCTGTGTACAGGAAAGATCATTGGGACATTCCCATGAGTAATCCAGACACACTTGAAACACACGGTTTAACCAGTAGGCTACTGTATGAGAAAGCCAGTCTCTTCTTCTGGTTTGAGGTACGAAACTCTCAGGCTGTCCAGCACACACTACAAGGCTGCAGAGATCAACTGTTCCTGATACAAGCAGTCATCCACATGCAGGAAATCCACTTCCAAACACTCTTCAGCATGCCGATCACAAATTAAGTGTTATCAATCTATGACATAGTTAGTATTAAATGTTATTTTCTCAAACCCAAAATATACTATTGCATATAGACAGACAAGGCCGTAGTGTTAAAGGGGTAATTTACCCAAAAATGAACATTCTTTATATCAATAACTTATGTCTTTCGAAATCTTTCAAGTTTTTCTTCTTCTGTGGAACACAAAATGATAAAGTTTCAGCAAAATGTCCAAGCTGCTCTTTTCCATACAATGAAAGAGAATGGTGACCTCAACCAACGGGGTAAGATTTTCAGTGTTTAACGACTTAAATTTCACTCTGTTCTAGACACAAAATTATCACACAGTATGTCTTCAAAAGAATCATATTGACTTTTATACTTTTTTGTCCCCATCCACTTTCATTGTGTGGAAATAAAAAATTTCATAACATTCTTGTTTGTGTTCCACAGAAAAAAGGTAAGTCAAATAGGTTTGTAAAGAGAGCAAACAGAGAGACAGAATTTTCATTTTTGGTGAACGGTCCCTTTAAGAGTATTCCTCATTCATTAATCAGTATTCCTGCATACTGTACTGATGAAATGACATTCTGAATACAGTATCATGTGACCATAATCAAACAAAAACTCTGCCAGTAAATAGCATCTTGTCTCATGCCTGAGAAAATCATAATTTTCAGGTATAGCAGCAAAAATTGAATGATTATGTGAATTCCCAGGTCAAATACATTAAAGTAACCTTTTCTTTATTTCTTTTAATCAAACTTTTAAGTTTGATTTCCCACATGTGCCATTGCCACACAAGGTGCACATATTCCCTACCCTATGAGATGGAGAAAAGTTTTGACCTCTAACAGGCGAGCCGCAGGATCTCCTAGACATCACAGGGCTACGAGGGGGCTTACCAACAACCACAACATCACGCCTCAACACAGGCTGAAAGAACCGGGAGAAGCTTACATGAAGATTAAGTGCAATCACATATAAACACAATTTATATTACTGAATTTTTTTTAACATGAGTAAACCACCACAACGAATTAAAAAAATTTATTTTACTATTTACGCATGAAGAGAATAAATATTAGGGTAGATGCTATATTTAATTTGACACAAATGAAGCAATGCTATCCAGATTATGTCCATAGTGCATTTCTCTTTTCTGACAAAATTCTCTTATTATATACAGTACAATATTCAGTTGCTCTGTCCAAGCATCCACAACGATATTTTTTTTTAATGATGCATTTGTTCCCATGCCAGTGCACAGGGCTATTAGGGAAATGTCTGTAGAGCTTATTAAAGGATTCAGGGATAGTGGGTAGTGGATTCAAAAAGGGTGGAGTGGAATGGGTGATTAAACAATGTCTCACTATGATTTAATAATAATTAATGACTCTAACTCTTTGTGCCAGACATATAAGCTCCATTATTTGGAGTTTTATTTACAAAACAAGCACATTATGATAAATCTTTATCTATGATGGGAACACACACTGCAATGATGATGTTGACTTGAATATACAGAGCAACAGCAAGTTATATAGGTCACTTCAATAGGGTATTTTAGTGTCTGTATTACAGAAAAGAGTGGGTAATGGGGGTGGGGCTAATACTCAGTCACTAACAAACACCTTGTCTTTACCTTGACCTTTGAGGAGCGGAGTTCCTGTCGAAAGGACAGTTTGGCAGAGGGAGGGGGGGACTCTGAAACCCCAGGCAATGGAGGGGTGGTGCATGGGGAGGAGGGAGAGTACTTAGATGATGTGGCAAGTATGAATGGCATGGACATCTGTGAGGACAGGGGGGAGAGACGTGGAGAGGCATTCTGGGAAATTTCACTCTGCTGATAGGGAGAAAATGTAAGTTTAGCATTCTCTACAAATGCTCCAGAGAATGTAGGTATTTTAAAGGAATAGTTAACCCAAAAATAAAATATCTGTTTTATTTACTCGCCATAATGTTGTTCCAAACCCATATGACTTTCTTTCTTCCATGGAACACATGAGGAGAATTTCCTTTACCCTAACCCCTACCCTTCCATTACGATGAATGGAGACTAGAGCTGTCTAGCATAAAAAAGGATCAAGACCCAATGCTGTGTGCATTTTCTATTCCACTTTTTGATTTGTAACTAGTAGACCCAAACAAACATGCTAAATTAAATTAGTTTTCCTAAAAATTGATGTCTACATATGTGGACAGTGGGACTAAGTTGTGAAATTTAAATAATACCAAGCTATAGAAAGTCAGATTTTTTTATTTTTTCCAGGAGTGTTGGTTATTCAAGTTTTTGAGATGTTACAGACATTACATCAGAAATTAGCATCAATTATGTTGATTCAAAGTAATGCCCAGCATCATCCAATCATCCATGTTAAAATAAAATTTTGCATGAAAAATTCTGAATCCAAGTACTGATTACCATAGTCCCATGTCTGCAAAACATGTTGAGTGATCCAAACATCATCTGCAGCTTTAAACTGAACTTTTGATAAGAAGTTTGGATTGAACGCACTTAGCTGCAGAGAGCTATAGGATGCTTCATTGTTCCCTATTTAGTGAATGACTTAACCTCCAGGGTGTTGGCTGTCTGCATTGGTCTCAGAACAGTTTGAAATAAACCTTATAGTCATTCTTACTCCATAGACACCCTCTGAATGCAACATTTTCCAGCTTTTGGATGCATTAATTGATTCTCAATGTGATAATGCACAGTGATTATAGAATATTTAAAATGAAAATTAGCATACAGTCCACATATCTGGTCATTGTGTTTAACAGTGTGCCGTTTTGCGATAAATTGTTCAAATTAATAAAAGGCATTTAGAATGAAACTAGGGTACAATTGAAACTACAATTAGGTTTCAATGTCAAAACCTAATTAGGTTTCTTCAAGATGTAGTTTTGTTGGCATTTCTCCCAAACACAAACTTAGCTTTGATCAACGCCATGTTGTTTGGTCACATTACTTGGTGTGTCAGAAGTTTAACCCTTTACTGCTAGCACATGGTCTCCTGAACTGAGATAAGTGGGTTTAAATTAAGCGTTGCATATAGTGAAGCCAAAATAGAATGTCCACACATGTGGACACAGGGTTGCAAGAGGTTAAAATAGTCCATATGACTTATATGCTACATTCCAAGTCTTCTAAAGTCATATGATAGCTTTGTGTGAGGAACAGACCAAAATTAAAAACGTTATATACTGAAAATCTTGACATTCACCCTACTTCTCTGTGGAACGTTTATGAGAATAAATAGGGATGTGCGATTAGAGAATTAATTAATTGTCACTGCATAGAAAACAGCAAACAGAAGACTCTTCAAGATGCAACCTGTTTTGTTCCATGGAAAAAATTAAATTTTACAGGTTATGGAATTAAGTTATGTTGCATAAATAAGGGGGTGTTCAGTTGGGCACTCCACACAGCAAGCACTACCTCAATATCTGACCCCTCACTATGGGTGGACTGGACTGGAGTAAACATATTTGATGTCAGGGGTTCATTTGAGAAGCTGTTATCTTCATTTGGGTCCTCCTCAATAAACAGTCTTGGAAGCTTTTCAGTTACATCTGGTTTCTGGTGATAAAAACTCTCCTCTTCTACAAACACACCCTTTGATTGGCTGGCCTTAATAATGGACACTAACTCCTCGCACAGGTCATCATCAGGATCTTTTGGAAAATAGGTGTCCTTAAGGGACAATTGGGATTCAAGTTCCTCAAAAACAACCAAGTCAATAGGGCTGCACAATTTAGGAGAGTCTGTCTTGCCTGATTTGTGCTGATCTTTGCTATCTGTGAACAACTCCACTTCTTTTTCATGTGGGTCTAATGGTTTTTGGCTGCAGAGAATCTCTATGACACTGCCAGACCTGGGACTGGAGTAAAATGTGGGTGAGGTGGGGGAAGGAGTGAAGGATGCAGAGGTGAGGTAGGGTTGTGGTGATGGGCTGGGCTCAGGGGACATGTAGGACTTTGGGGAGGAGATGGGAATGAAGTGGCCCTCTTTGAGCGCAAGAGTGGAGATGTGGGGAGTGATGGCCGGAAAGTGGCCCAGCATGGAAGAGGCAGGAGAGGGGGAGATGGCAGAATCCAGCCCTTCATAGTCTGGTTGGAAGTTGGAAGGAAAGGGAGGAGGAGTGGGAGCAGGGGTTCCAGATGGAGGCAGACCAACAGTGAGGGCCAGCCACTCGCTTGTAATAGCATGGAGGTGCGCTTCTCTCTGCGGGCTGGGAGAGTATGAGGAGAGTGGACGAAGAGTTGGGGATGGAGAGCTGTAGAAGGTATGTGCAGATGGTGGCTTCAGAGAGAGAAGAGAGGGAGAGAGGGAGAGAAATAGAGAGTGATAGTGATGATGCACACTGGAAAATATGAGAACTGATGGAATAGATCATGAAATTGACAGTAGGACAGATGAAACAGCAGTCTGCAGTGTTATGTAGAGGAAAAAGCAAACCGAAAAACCATTAAAAAAATAGACATTTAAATTGATACCCCCAGCATAGTTGGTCACCAGCACATATTGTGTTTTGAATGCTGGTCCCCACCAGGCTTCCTTAGTCTGTTAGCTTCACCAAAAGACTATGCTGGTTAAATCACATGGCTATGCTGGTCCATTAGCTAGACCGACAACACCAGACCAACACTAATCAGCATAAACCAACCTGAACCAGCAAGATAATTAATTCTGGTCTTAGCTTGAATTTTTAACAGGGACAGAGGCTCCACAAAGTATTTAACTTTATCTACATTAAAATAAAATAAAATAAAATAAAATAAAACAAATGATGCTGCCCTCTGTATCAATATACTCTTTCTATAATATATGCTTCTTGGATTGATATTTTATTATATAAAGCAGTGACGTTGAAATAATTTTAAGTGTCTTAAGTGTCAAAACCACTGTATGTAGTGCAACATTTACATGTATTAGCTACAATGTTTGCAAAAAGCTTTGTACGCTAAAATAAGAAAAAGATCAAACTGAACACTAACACAGCAAGCAACGTCTAGGTTACGGATGTAACCTCCATTCCCTGATGGAGGGAACGAGACATTGTGTCGAAGAACCGAGACTGGGGGTCTCTCTTGAGCGCTGAATATGCCTCTGATCTATGAAAAAAGGCCAATGGGAATTAGGCAGACAGTATTTGCATACCCCGCCCCGGACATACGGGTATAAAAGCGGAGAAATACGTCGAACGTCCTTTTCAGGATGCGTCTTTGTAAAGATGCCCTTCCACCCCTACGTAGTTCCTGGATGCGGGAGAGTGCTCTCCGCTTCAGACGGCCACAGGCGTTGTCTCGTGTGTCTGGGTTGCGATCACACAGAGGCAGTGTTTGTGGATGGCGCTCAAGAGAGACCCCTAGTGTCGCTTCTGCGACACAACGTTGAAGCGTGCGACAGACGTGAACTTGTCCTATCTGTGTCACATTAGTTCACCTCTATAGAAACTTCCTGTTCAATGTCAGCAGGACCTGAGCAGCATATGTATAGCACAGCAAGTCATGTTTGCCTTTTACAGCATTTAATTAGCCTACACTGGATACTGGCATGACAGTGTGATTAATCTGATCTAATCCAGGTCCTGCTGGACAAAGAAATAAGCCTTTACTACTTTGTTCTTTGATGGAATTACAACTGACGGGCATTTAATCTGAACTAAGGCTTGTTTTACACAACAACCCAAAGGTAATCTAAAGATGTCAGAGGTGATCTATTTTGGCACTTGGAAAGTTGTCATATGAGAAAGGATTTCTTATGTACTTGCCACCTTGTTGGCACAGCTGGTACTGTACATAACCATTGGAGTTACACAATATAAATAAGAAGTATTACTTTCGTTGACACCATATCTTGTCGGCATGGATCATGGATTTAAGGTATAAATCAATACTTATCCAAATAAGATTATACAGCCAGTTAACTAGATCTGAGTATATTTCTTGTGGATACAAGTTATCCAGAACTGAAACTGTAATATGTGATGTGTAAACTTAAAGGTGAAGTGTGTAATATCTGCACCACTAGCATCAACAAATGGAATTACTTACCTCACACAATTGGTTAAGCCAATATTGTTGTGTCGGGTGGGTCAGGATGCTCAATCAAGTCACAGTGTTTACTATACACTTTTCAAGGGAATAACCCTATGAATTACTTTCTTAAAGTTGTCAATGTATATTTAGATGGGATAGGAACAACTATTTTAACATCAAAACAATGATACACTTCACCTTTAAGTGCACAAGTGACATGTTTAAATGGAAAAGGTGAGAACGTACCCTACTGTGCACTCTGTCACTAGTGGGTATAGTGGGCCCAGGAGGTTGACCAGTACTTTGAACTGATGACTTCTTCATGATGTCTACATAAGACACTGGAAAAATCCCTTGTTTGTTTGTACCTGGAATCTTGCCCTCAAACCAGTTCTGATCGACTTGCCGCAAGAGAATGACACGCTCGCCCTGAAAGACATCAACAAAAAATGTTTGATGGCATTCCCAAAACACATGATCCAAGAATATTCAAACACCCCAATAAAAAATCAAAGGTATTGTGAAATAATGACATTGTGTTTCACATTGTGTCCAGGCGTGACTTGTTGTGTTTTTTCTGTCTACAGTGAAAGCTAAAATGTTGCACGAAGCAACTAAATAGCACTCAGTCTAAACATATTAAAATGTTAATAGACAGCCAAGTCAATTTTGATTTTGTACCAATGATATTTCAACATTAATAGAAACTGACATTACTTGTGGTTGCGATTGGTTAGAATAAAACTCATGGTTTGATGTGGAACAATTTCTATTGCTTTGCACATTATTCCATTGCGCTGTAGAACTTGAGCATTCAATAAGTAGTAATTTAGCAAAAACATGCTCTTAAAATGTTTATACACACATTAATGAGCAGGATCAGTACTGAGAAAATGTAACATTTACTTTTCTTAATGAAAGCTCCACATTAGTATCAGCATTAAAGTTGTAGCGGGCAATCGCTTCTCCGATTTCTCTGCTCTGAGCTGGAGGAGGAGGCCTTGCTGGCAAATGTCTCTCTGAAGGAGGGATTTTCTGAAAAAGCAGGTGAAGAAAAGGATAAATACTGTACATATAAAGAAAGATTTTAATGTCTAGTATTACAGAAACACAAATTCACTGAGCACACACCTCCACATATGAGATGGGAAAGATGCCCACATGTCCACGATACTCTCCTTCATACCAGTTATTATCTATCTGCCTGGTGATATACACTGACTCCCCTTTCTTAAACGTCAGCTCTCTGGATGAAAAATTCAAAATGACTACATAACATATTGTGAAATAACAAAATTGTGCAATAGAAAGCAAATAAAAAGAAAGTAGTGACAGATTTGAAGGCGGTTCATACTTTGCCGTCTGTGCTTTAAAGTCATATATTGCTCTGGCTGTCAGTTTCTGTTGGGTAAATGCAAAAAGAAAAGGAAAAAGCATAGAAATTAAACTTCACTACATGATATACTGATAAGGGTTGATTAACAATCTAGTCTATGCACGAATATAGTCTTTCTACTAAAACGTTTTAAAGAGCAAAACATATTCCCCTTGCCTCTCTGACATCAGGGGTCTGTTTCCTGCTCGGTGGTGTGTGGTGACCCACATCAGGGTAAGAATATCCTCTGGATGTGTCCTGGTCTAGAACAAACAGAGAAAAAAAGAGATTCAAAGCCTCATAGAAATCAAGCATTTAACATTATTACATGCATGGGAAGAAGTAATATCAAGGAAATAATGATTTCATCTGGGGTTAATGATAGAAATGCACAACAAAATACATTAAAAAAAACAGTAAATATAAAGTAAATAAAAATATGGACATAATTTATTGACAAAGCATGAAGTAGACTTAATCCTCCATGAAGCATTATTGCTAAACATCTCTCCCCTCTCTTTAAAAATCCTGCAGTTATGTTATACCCATCCTTCAGACACAGACTCCCAGTATGCAGCAAGTGTATTTATACTAAAACCCCAAATGGTGAACTGGCATCTGTGCCAACTGCAAGCATGCCCACTTGCTCTGAAGAGTATTCATTTATAAGCACTGTGTGCATGCAAACGCATAACACATCAAATGACTCGTTTAAAATTCATCACAATGAAAAGATTTAAGTTCACACAAAATAGTTTGCCCGTGGCTGATCCATGCACCAATGTCTGTCAGAGAGTGGACTGCGTTAACATGCAAAAGAGAGTATGTTTCATCCCAAGGCAATAACATTTCAAATCTGTTTTTAGATTGCATGCAGCAGCTGCTCAAGTCATCTATCCAAAGCTATTTTTGTACACAAAAAGTATTTTGTGGAGAGTTCACACACAAATAGTCCAAATGAAAATTAACCATAAATATTGTCAAAGGAAAATAAATTCAAACTAAATAGGATAAAGTTTGTCCAGACAAATGTTGATGTTGGCTTGACAAGCCTTGTATGAAATCTTCAAGTAGTTTTAAAAGTTTGTTGGTTATACAGATTAAAGTAGACAAATAATCAGCTAGCTAGCTGGATTGTCAGGCAGACTGTAAGATTAATGATCAGACACACTGTAACAGACAGACAGATTTTTGATAGTCCACTGTGTGAAAACAGTTCTAAAAGTTCGAAAAGATATAGCATACTAAGTCAGAACAGTCTGAAGGTCTGTGCCTAGTTTGGTGGATTTAGCTTGAATGCTCTTAGAGAAGTTTAAGGTTAATCATTTTGTCTTGGTTTAAAGAGTTTGGAAAACCCTAAACCATGTGTGTAAAATAACAGTATGTTCACTTGACAATAATTACATGAATAAATAGACAGTAAGAAAAAAGATGACATAATGAGAATATAAAATACAAGTGGAAAAAAAATAAATAAATAAACCGGCGATGTGGGAATGAGTCATGCATCTCTGACATTCCTCTGAACATAATGATTTGTTCTAAACAAGCACATTCACAAACACATATGGAGCATAGCAATTGTTGAGGAGCAGATGGAGGGCAGATGAAGAGAGAATTCAAACACAGGGGACAGCAGGGGATTTGGGACACCAGAGACTATGGGATCCACCTTGATCGCAGTTGCGGTTCCTCTGGTTGTTGTTGCCGTCTATATGGTGGCGAGAGGCACTGTGGGACATGCGCAAGTTCTCAGGCTGGGAGGAATTCCTCTTGGGAATGTCAGGCAGCAACTCTGCCAGCAACCTGTGGAGAATGCTGTTGTCTGGCAGGCTACCCCTGCGCTTTTCTGCATGGATGTGTTCATAGATGTCTTTCAGAGCTGAATCTAGAGCCTCGTACATACAGCTCCGTGATTTTGGCATTTGTGAGAAGCTCAACGGAGATGGGTTCTTCTGGTGGAAAGGCACTGGGCTAACCAGGAAGGCAAGCTTGCTGAGATCGAACTCGGATTCTTCCACTCGCAAATGTTTCCTTCGG
The DNA here is from genome assembly GCF_025860055.1 of Xyrauchen texanus. Taxonomy (NCBI): domain Eukaryota; kingdom Metazoa; phylum Chordata; class Actinopteri; order Cypriniformes; family Catostomidae; genus Xyrauchen; species Xyrauchen texanus. The sequence continues at coordinate 29,666,548 of NC_068294.1, read as the reverse complement.
TCTTGATTGGCCCTCTCGTGCTTAATCATGGTGGTAAACCGTGTGTAAGAGGCTGGGCAGCGACCCTTACAGGAACTCACAAGCTGCCTTTGATAATGATGATGGTGTCCAGAGCCGCAGAAGCTCTCTGAGGAAGCGAATGAACATAGGTCAAAGTCTCTCTCACTGCAAAAGGATGAGCCTTCTATCTGGATGAAGTCACTGAGATCAGACACGACTCCATCATGCTCACTGTCCGAGTAGTCAAGGTGCATGGAAGAGTTTTGTAATTGGTCACTGGTGACTTCAATGTGGATTGGCACATGAGTATTTATCTTGGGATATTGAGGTCGTCCTTCAGGTGGGTTCCTGGCTTGTGCTTCTTCATCCAGTAATGACTCAATGGAGTGGCTACGCTTGGAGCTATCGGTCCTCCTAGAGGAACTCCTGGTCAAGCACTCATCCCCAAGATTTGGCATGGATTTGGATTTCTGGATCAGAATCTCAAATTCAGAGATCCTGTTGTGCACCATGTCACGAGGCACCTCTTTGCTGCAGCCCCTGTTGCTGGTAGGCATGTCCTTACGCTGTTCACTCTCAAACTTATGAATTCTGGCCTTGACAGAGCAGATCACAGTAGTGTTTATCAGCTCTTGCCGGTTGATGTGATGCATCTTCTTGTACAGTTTGAGAAATCCTGATGTATCATGGGCTGAACGATGCCTTGTCCTTTCTCCATGTTTCTCAGACTCATGGGTGTCACTGCATTGTGATTCTTCTAGTTCCCTATTATGCAACAATGAGCCGGTGCTTTCCGATCGAGTCTGCACTTCTTTTTCCCTGCCTTGGCCCTCAGACAGGAGGTCATCACAGCTCCAGAATTTAAGCTTAGGAGAAGACTCTTCTGTGCTTATCCAGTCTTCTGGGTTCTGTTGGATGGTTCCCCAGCCATCCGGGAGGCTGGAGAAGCCCTCTGAGACAGGGATGACTGTGAGACAATCCTCATTTTTCCCTTTGTTTTGATATGTGCAATCTGAGGTAGCATGGTTTGGACTTTGAAAATGTAAAAGTGCTGAGTGCATATTGCTCATATCCCCACCTTAGAAATCCACCACAAGCAGCATGGTAAAAAGAGACATAAAAATACATTAAAAGGTAATTGACCCATAGGAGAGAAAAGTCAGTAGTGTTTATACAACACCCTGGAAGAAAAGGGGAAAGAGATCAGACATCTTGATCAACAAGCCCTCTCTGAATATAGAAGCAGCAATTGAAATGCTACACAACACCGAGGCAAGATTGTAAACACTAAATTATTCAGTGAACTTTAGTCATGCAAAGAGAAATCCTTTTAAAATTCTTCCTGCACTGCAAGGTGTAAAACAAAAATGGTATGAAATAAAGTATGACTGCGTTTCTGATGCCTACCTTTAGTCCTGGTGGAGGCAGGGGAGCTAGGGCTGGTGAGGGGATTCCTCTGGACATTGCTACTCCTGGGGGGCTCTGGTGGTCTGACTGAACTCTGTGTTGTGCCCACACTGCTCTGAGCCCAGGGCTGAGTGACTGCAGGTTCTAATTTACGTCTTCTCTTGTTATCACTGGCAGAACTGCAGTGTGTTAGGGTGACAAAGACTGAGTTGTCATGTTAAAATTAAGTGGAAGGGGTTTAGAAAGATAAAACCAAGAATTGATGAGAAAATGACATAACGGTTACATGGTGACTTATTAGTTCATCCCAACATGAAAATTCTGTCATCATTGTTTCACCCACATTTTGTTCCAAACCCATATGTATTTATTTCTTCTGGCAACACAAATTAAGATGTTAGACAAAATAACAGCCTAAGTCAACCTTCATGAATGGTGACAGGCTTACTTTCTGAAATAAAGTCATAGGGGGTTTGAAACAAAATTAGGGTAAATAAATGACAACAAAATTGTATCTCTTTTGGTGAACTGTCCCTTTAATGTCATTTGCCATAAGCACAGTTTTTTGCTATATGTCAATGCACAAAATCATAAGTCTAGGCGCAAGTGGGTTGGTAAAACTGCATGTGCAAATCACTAATGAGCTGAGGCAATTTAATTCTGAGGTTCATCTAATGCACCATATGCTTCCTATTATATATATAATTTCCTGTCAAGAAAAGTAGATAAAAATGAAGACAGCCCAGTCATAAGATTTTGGTAGTGTAAATGGGCTGCGCTTGGTGACTGTATTGTCGACTGCGCTGCTCCAAACCGTGATTTGTGTTTTGTATTTTGCCTCTCTGGGAGTGTTCTTGTCATGCTCACCTGTTTGAAAAATGCTTTTCTTCTCTCCCATTGTTCATTGTTTTAAAATTTTTTTTTTTTTATGTTTCTCTGTTTAATGTTTAGTTTAATTTCTATACAGCGCCCTTGAGCTTTGGAAAGGTGCTATACAAAATAAAATAATAATTATTATTATTATTAATCATATTGATATTCTGACCCACAAAACATGGCTAGTATTTAAAGTGATCAATAGCTCTTTGATACCATCTGCTAGTGAAATTGCCAAACTGCAATGTGGTTCTAAATCATTTTAGTGCATAGAATGTATTAACATAGAATACACCCACAATTTGCATGCATACACCCACCGAAAGTGCAACAATTTCCCACCTATGCCTACTTGCACTGGCATGAAAATTGTTCTTAGAATTAGCACCCTCACGAAAATGGGATAAGACGTGGCGCACAGTCGTTGTGCGTAGAGCTGTGCCTTATTGACTCTTGGAAACTTGTAATGTACTGTATGAATATCACTGCATTAAATAACAAAATATAAAATCAAGTAGCATTTGTTATATCACAAGCACACTTTTTAAGAAAAACATTTCAGAAAAAAAAAGATTTGAGATTCAAAGTTTGGACACCTGCTTGATAAAATTTGTGGAACATGTCCAAAGTAAATGTGATGAACTACACATGTAATTACTCTGCTAGTACACCTGTGTGAACTTAAAGGTAACTGACCTCAAACACCACTTTAAATGACCTTGAAAACAGTTGCTTAAAAGCAACTGCAAAAATGGCTAAGGACAGTGAAGTTAGTTTTGAGAAAAGGTGTAGCATAATTTGTTAGTAGATGTTTCTTGGTTTTAGATTTTGTTATCTAATGGAATTAAACGCATATATTTCAAAGTGTATTAAGTGTGGCTTAAATGTCTAAATACATTTTGGGGTCAATGTATACACAATAAATAACAGCATTGAGTGAATAGACCTACCATGATGGCAGTTCAAGGCTTCTTTCTGTAGATGGCTGATAAAGGGAGGTCTGAAACAGATGATGAACAAAGAGCAGGGTGAATTCATCATTTAATGTCCACACTTATTACATGGCAAACAGCTTTGAACAAGTCTCTGGATACTCAGTGCTCTCCTTCCAAAATCCAACATTGGTTAGAAATCTGTGAAACTCCCTATCTCTGGATGATGCGCCATGGATGTGCCATTCCATTAGTCGCTAGATACGATAGATCACTTACAAGCGTTTCTATATCAAACAAAGCAGGAAATTCCTTGTATGAATGGCGGAAGTAGATAATCATCTTCCTGTTTGACGGAACTCTGTGCAGTGTTATCTGGAGCTGCTCTATAGACCAGCAGCAGATGCCCCTCACGTTTTTTTAACCCTATTTATAAGTAGCCCAAGCATGCGGTACCTGGAATGCATCCTCAGTGTGACACATTTACGTACGTCCAATCAACATGAATACAGCTCTGAGTGACATACATCACACTGGCCAGCTCAAGCTTTTTGGATTTACAGCATTCCTCAAACCAAAACAAGTTATGTTGGTTCTTATGATCAACAGAATGGTTTAACTCTTTCTTCTTAAAGACCCATTTAAACATTGCTAATACTTTAAATTAAACTTCTATGCGATAAAATGAGTTAAAGCAGTAGTATGAACTAATGATGAACAATACAACATTTCTTAATCTAAGTTAATGTTAATTTCTACAAATATTTTTTTTTTAAATGCTGAATGTTGTGTTTAGATTATTTAACAAGCATTATGAATTAACTAACATGAACTAAAAATGAACAATAGTTATTTTTACCAATTTACCAAGAGTGTTACTTTAATCATTAACTAATAATTTAATTCAACGTATAAAACCTTGTTTTTAAATCTTACCAAAACATACTATTTCTGGTGATGGTCTTATAAAACGAATGCATTGAAATAAAATCATTAAAAATTAACTAGGGATTTTGAGTAAATTTGGGATATATATAAACAAAGGAACTGAACATTGTTATCTGCCAAAGGTGTCAGTGAACTGTGTTTACAGTGCCAAAAAAGCCCCGATTGTAACAGGATATGTAATATGACACTGCAGGGGAACTGTCCATCCTTAAACTACTATAAGCACATCAGAATTAACAGAATGACAAGCAGGCGGAAATGCTCTTGTCTCATTATGAAATATATAATGCTATAAGAAAGATTAAACTGTTATTATGAATGGTGAAGCTGATGTGGTAATATATTCAGCGTATTGCTCCACTTGGTTTTTGTGTTTAAATCAAAATTTGAATTTTATTGTTGTAGTCAATGTCTATCAGCTTTGAAGCCATTTATATGCTACTATACTGCTAAAAGTTTACTAAATTAACCTATTGCAGATATTCGCATCTTGCTTATCGTTCCCTTTTGGGAAAAATTGACCAAAGAATTTACCCATGTACACTCACAGATTTTATCCAATCAAATGCATTCTATAATAACAATATCCCTGCACCTAATGCCACCTGTAACCAACTAGCAAGTAGCAAATCATGGTTCAAGGCTGTGACATAACTAAACCTTTTTGGCTATTTATTAAAAATATGACACAGTTTGATATGTCCTGCTCAAACTGCCTTTTTCAATAGGAAATAAGTCAATCCAAGCGATTTTGTAGGGCCTTTAAAGAAAATCAATGATGTTAACAATAAGTAGGAGTGTTGATAGAAAAAAACTTTCAGTGAAAACAAAACTGACACCAGGAATGCAAAATTATTCTATGTCTAATCATCTTTCTCTCTCTCTCACACTCTCTTAGTCAGTGAACCAGTTACTCACTCACTCACTCGCTCGTTCATTCATTCATTCTTTCTTTACCTCCATTCGGAATCGAGGAGAGCTCTCTGGATTATAATCAAGACGCTTTTTTGGAGGCTTCGCCCAAAGATGGGATAAAGGAGGAGAAGCAGAGATGGAGGGAGAGTGACATAACAAGAGAGTTAAGTCACATAACTGAGGAGAGGAACAATGTGATGACCTTCGACTAAGATACACATGCAACAGAAACCCTGTAGTTTTTATATTATCACAACTTATTGCACACCAAGCCTTATCAATGAAAGTAAACACTCCACACACCTTGCACAAGGATTAAGAGTTATGCTACAAATTCAGTGGAAGCAATGCAAAATAATGTTGGTGAAATTAATCCTACAATAGCGTGTAAAAAGTGCAATAATCTAAGGTGACAAAGCCTAAAACAAGCACAAGATTAAAATGCTGGTGGATGAACACAGGGCTCATTTACACAGAACCTGATCTTGGTTATTCATCAAAATGAACCGTATGTTGAGTTACGGTGTCCGGAATTGTCTGCTCATTCCATCCAGTCATTTCATATGTGACTGCCACGGGCCGATGTCATGTACCGCACGTATCTGACCTTTCCACCCGCACACCAATCACAAGCGGCATACCAGCAGGACCAAACCAAACACACACGATTAGCCACACTTACCGGCCGCCCAAACTCCAGTTCAGCAAAGAACTTATACCACGGCTCATTCTCTAAATCTATCTCCTCTGGTCTTAAGTTAATTGTCTGGTGATGAGAATGGAAGGCAGTAAGAAGAAGAAGAAAGGGATGAAAATGGTAGTCATGGAAATGTAACAATAAGATGTAAAATGGGGGAGGGGGGGTGTATTGATATGTGAATTTTAAACAAATGTAAAGCATTGCTAAAATAGTTTTATTAAGTTTATAAAGTTTATAATTTCACTTCCTATCCAGCAGAGGGCAAGAGTACACCAAAAATTCTCAAAGCAGAAGAATGGAGCAAATTGGTTTCCCCAACCTTATTTGTGACCATGACCAAATTATGTTTTAAGGAACCAGTAATTTAGCTGTCCTCTCTCATTGAGTTACGGTACACTACTGAGGCTTGCCCTGCTAAAACATCTTAGGCAAGTTTAAGCAAAAACTTTTTTCCCCTGCAAAGTGAAGCACTTCCGTTTGCAGCATTAGAGGACAATTTTTTAAATATTTACAGAAACCCCATTACGTAAAAACATTTGCAACTGTTTTTTTCAATTCAATTCTATTATTATAGTAGAACAGTTTAGTCAATGCTGCCCACTGTGTATCTAAATGCCTGTGGCTATGCTGGAACATGTAAACTGATGCCTGGTGCATGGATTTTCTCTTTCATTAAAGCCATGTGGCATTAACTGTAAGATCAATGCATTTTATCTTACATATTCATACAAAGTACAGTTATACTGTATGAAATACCTCGTAGACTTTATGAATTGTCTCTGAAACTTTATGTAGCTGACTTTAAACAAGCAATAAGTAAAATATTATTACTTTTAAAACTAAGCTCACAGTGCATTTTACTCTTCCCCATTCTATCATGGTCTTTCAAAAGCTTCACACAAAATTACAACACAGAAAATATCATCCAAAATACACATATGGCATACCGCTCTCTCTTGCTCTACAATAGAGGACTTCCCCGGCTCATAGTCAAAGATACTCCTGGGCTCAGCTCTGTATTTCCGTGTATCCACCTTCCTATCGGGAGGCCCCCACTCATTCCTTGAAAATATGAAATATTGAAATGGATATGTGTGTTACAAAGAAAAATTAATAGGCTATGTCTGTAATCACGACTTTAATTAAAAATGAAAATGATGTCATCATTAACTCAACCATATTGAGTAACCTGAATTACTTTTTTCAATGAACACAAATGGGTATATTAGGCAGCCCCAGTCACTGTTAACTTTTATTGAATGGAAAAAATATGCAATGAAAGTAAATTGTGACTAAGGCTAGCATTGTGCCTAAAGCAATCATTTTTGGGTGAACTATGCCTTTAATTGTTATGCTTTAAAGGGATAATTCTCCCATCACATATTTACCCTCGTGCCATCCCAGGTGTGTAAGACTTTCTATCTTTTGCTGAACTCAAACAAAGATTTTAAGAAGAATATTTCAGCTCTGTAGGTCCTCACAATGCAAGTGAATGGTACCAACATTTTGACGCTCCAAAAATGACAAAGCCAGCATAAAGTAATCCATATGGTGGATAAATCTATATTTTCATAAGTGATATGACAGATGTGGGTGAGACATAGATCAATATGATACAATCCTTTTTTATTATAAATTCTTCTCTGAGCACAATAGGTGGTGATATGCATGAAAAATGTGAATAGCCAAAAATAAAAGAAAAAGAATGTGAAAGTGAAAGTCGAGATTGATAGTAAAAAATGACTTAATTATTGATTTGTTTCTCACCAACACTGATCACATCACTTCTTAAGATATGGATTTAACCATTGGAGTCTTATTGATTAAATTAAAAAAAATTGGTACCCATTCACTTGCATTGTATGGACCTACATAGCTGAAATATTTAAAAAAAAACCTGTGTTTGTGTTCAGCAGACGTAATAAAGTCATACACGTCTGGGATGCCATGAGGGTAAGTAAATGATGAGCGAATTTTCATTTTCGGGTGAACTTTTCTTTAAAATGCATAATCATATCTGTAAATCTGTAATCTGTAAAATCTGAAAACCTAAAGTAAAGATTTGTCACTCTATGTGAATGGATGGATGATTCGTACATGTCAGGTGTGCTCCTGCCTCTCTGTGTTGTGTTTTTGTCATTGGCTCTGTACTGTGCTGATGCTGAAGAGGGCAGGGTTGAGGTGGTAGGCATTCTGAAACTGTACATGCCGTTATCAGAGACACGCTTGGTGATGGGCTGGTAGGTGCTTGTTTTAGGTGCAGGATGGGCCTGAACAGGATTGGATGGGCCATGCTTATCTGAAACAAAAAACAACAGCCAACAACAACATTAATGTAAAGATACCAAGCATAAACATTATAAAGTGTATATATAAAGTGTGTGTGTGTGTGTGTGTGTGTGTGTATATATATATATATATATATATATATATATATATATATATATATATATTGGTTCAGGGATTAAATAATCACATGCAATTCTCATGCTTTATTATGCTTTTAAGTGTTTGTTGATTGTTGTTATTTGATCTGTCTGTTTTGTTTTGTTCAGTGTTTTTTTTTGTAAAGCTGACCTTGAGTGCTATAAAGCTGTATATATATATATATATATATATATATATATATATATATATATATATATATATATATATATACATATATATATATATATAAATTAATGTTGCAAAAGGATTTTGCAGTTAAATACTTTTTGGCATTTCATCAAGTTTGCATTAATATTTATTTTTCATGTTGGTTGGAATTTGCACTAGTTTTATTGTTTGTATTCAGTTTTTGGCATTTCATTAAGTTTGCATTACTATAATGTGAAAAGAAATAGTATCTATATATATAGTACCAGTATTTGTAATGGGATTTGTAATGGGATCTGTGGCAGTATGGGACCCAGACCAGTCATTCTCTGTGAAAACAAATAAGCAAATATGATAATTAACATAGATTACATAACATAGTTGATAATTTTAACAAACTAATTTGTAAGAACAGCTTGGGAGTAAGGTAATTAGAAAGACATAATAAAATGCAAACGGAAGGTGACCCCTGTAATCCCTGAAGCAACCCCCTGACAGTCCATTTCCAGTAATGATGCCGTTCTAATCCTCAGTCTGCTGAGTAAAGCTCTTTTATTATCACTCCTCTTTAGGTGACCCGAAGTTGCCCTTCTCTGCAAAAACTAAACCCTCAGTAGACAGTTCTATAATCATACAGAAAATTCAGTACTTTATCATGTCTGCCTTAATTAAAGCCACAGTAGGAAGGCAATGTTGTTTTTGTATACCCCTTAAAATGACAAAATTTTAATGAACAACTGAAGTATCTATCATACAATATAAATCATATCTATATAAAAATATAAAAAGTACACAAACTACAAAAAAAAGAAAATCAATAATGACACATAAAAAATGTGATTTCCTGCATCAGATATGATCTAAATTGACAATTTATAGTTTAACATCAAAAACAAAAAAAATCAAAAAGTTTCAGGAGTTTGACCAGCAAATTTCTATTTATCATAACATAAGCCTAGTTTCCATCGACCTTTCGCGCTATTTTGTTATCGACAAAGTGAAAATGCGAATAATAAAATTGCGACATTTGCCGCCTTCTGCCCATTTCCATTCAAATGCTGTTTTATTGATAAAAAGGGTGTGCGTGATGACGTCCTGGCTTAAAAAAACACTTTGTAGCATAAGTTTTGTTTTAGTGAAAAAGAAATCTGCCCTGAATCCGTTTCCAATCAGAAATATGTGTTTATTGCTAATTCGCCTCCCAGATGTCCCACATTTTTTTCCTCCGATGTTTTGGTCAAATTGGGAGAGTATTGAGACAATTCATTGAAATTAGCCAGTTTACTGTCATATTAATTTCACAAATAAAAGCAATCAGAAGAGGAGGAATTGCAATAAAAAAGGAACAGTTGCCCTTCTGATAGGACTGTAATATTGGTCCTGATGTTGCGCCTATCGTCATCGAATCGTCGTGGCCCTGTTCAAGCTGGCAACCTGTACCAAATATTGGTGGAAACTTTCAGTCTCAGTATAAGCACCATCCATCGATGTGTATATGCTGTGTGCACAGCTATTAAAGAACATTGATGAGGTGTAATATCAAAGTTTACATATGATACATTTCTGATATTCAATATTTTGAACAATCATCTAATCTAAAGTATTGCCATCACAACTGCATTATGTCCCGCATATTTCTCCAGCAACTTTTAACGACCAACTGAACTTGATTATCATCTAAAATTGATTTTAGGTTCAAAATGCAAATGTGTATTTTCTGAAGAAGCATTAAATACGATCAGAGGTAAAGAGGGTTAGATTTAAAATATTTAAACATTCTAAAATGTTCAAAAGCTTTTTTTCTGAAAGTGAACTCCGCAATAGTTCCGATAGTTTATAGTCTTGAAAAAAGTGCAAAATATTCTGAGAACATCATTCAGCCGACTTTATTCATCAACAGAACAGGGTAAAGCTAATTTAAGTTTGAGAAAAGGCATAAATAGGTCTAAAAAACATTTTTTTCATTTGGTAATAATTTTTTTTTTTATTTAATACTTTTTTCGTTTGGTAATTTATGTAATTTAATACAGGGAATTTTGCCAACATTTTTTCAAAAGTAGACTATAAAAAGTAAACAATAATTTAATAGAATTGGGCTGTAAGTGTTCCAAAAAAAAACTCCCCCCAAGAAAACACGCTGAAGCTTTTCACCTAGTATTGTGTATTTTTTCTTAATTTAAAAAATCTTTATGCACAGAAATTATATGTTTTTTGTACTGTGGGCTATATATAATAGACTGCCGTCTATTATTTTGAATGGTGTGGAAAAGCAACTTTAATAAATAAACGAATGGATACTGCGATTAAATTAATCAGTGGCCATTCATTTGTTCAATGTGCATGAGATATTTGTGTTGGCACTCCTGGAGTGTCAAGTTTGCAGATCGGCTCTATGTGCTAACTCATGTGACACTACATTTTTTGCGTTAATGCCAATTTTATAGACAAAAAGTGTATCCAAACCATTTTTTCATGACAGTAGTTTATGCGCTTGAGTTAAACGGAACAATATATTATAATAATATTATGTCGATATTTGTGACATTTTAGCGATAATATGCGTTTCCATCAGCTTTATTTTGATGCTCTAAAAATGTTTGCGCAAAAAATCCTTGGATGGAAACGTAGTTACTTATTGTCTTTACATTCTTTGACCGGAAGTACTTAAAGGTGCTGTAAGCGATTTTAGCTATTCTACTTTGACGAGACTGAGCCTTTGAATTAGTCAAGCCCCCTCTATCCAAAACCCTGCACTCCAAAGATAACAAATGAGCTTTATTGAGAAGAAACGGCTGTCAAAAATAACAGCAGCAAAATAGCGCCCTCAACAGACAACTTTTATTATCAAAATGGCTTAAAAATGGCAGTAAGCCTCAATAATTTGCTGCGATTACAATAATATGAGAATGAATTGACAGATTGAAAGCGTCATTGTCCAAAGTCCATAAACACATTTTTATTTGATGTTTACAGTGTTTAGAGCTGTCACAGAGACAGGTGAGATTTCTTAAGCCACTTATTTCATTTATATCTTTCAGGGTGTAGGACATTTTTTGCATATCTTTCCATGATAAATCACTTACAGCACCTTTAAGTGTTTATAATAAATGCAATAAATAAAATATTAGTAAAAATTAGTCGATCAATCTAAAAGATTCAAACTTACCTGGTTTATGCACCACATGAATCTGTTTGAACATGGTCTTGTACCAGTCTTTTGGCCTGTCAACAGTCTAAGCAACACACAAAACATGTGCTTTTTAGATTGCAGGCCTCCCCAGATTTAATTATAGTCTCAAAAAGAAATAACAACCAAAAACCCTAAGTGACCTTATGTGCAAAACTCTGCCATCAAAAGGCTCCTATAAAAATGCTGATGCATTGTGCCTCACTATGTTAAGCTGAGAGACACATCACTGTCTGTTGGCCCATCACGGATGCTGAGCACAGTTGCCCATGTTTCCCTGGGGCTAAATTAAACTCAGTGTGGGAAAATGCAATTTACTGCACAAATCAAAACAGCCAGTCCCATGTGACCTGAGAACGATTGAGGATTAATTCTAGAATAGCCAATTTTAAGTATTCACTTCTGATGACACATCCCCTGTCAATAAAGAACCAGAGGGACAAACCCTCTAAAACAAATGTACAGTAAACTATGCTTTTAGGCAAATAGTGTTTTAGTTTTTAGTTTCATACTGTTGATTAATAAAGCCATTGGCCACAAGAGGCTTTGAGTTACAGTGATTTCAATAAATAGTTCAATAACCCTATTGAATGTTTAATAATTCTAAGAAAACCATGTCTATAGAAATGTAGTTGTGAGGTGCTATGAAGTGTTTGATTAACAATAATTTTCAAAATAATACTATAAATTCCATGGCATAACTATGGAACAAAGGAGTAGATTCTGCAACAGCAGTCACTCACCGTTCGTATGGCAATTGGGATCCCAGATTCATCCACAGGACCGATGCCAGTATAGAGTGGAGCTTTCCCTGTTGTTCCTTTCCTGTCAGTCTGTGCAGCTTGTGCAGGGCAAACAGGATCCACGTTGGTGTAGATCGGAGTGCTAGACCCAGAGGCTAAAGTGAGGAAGACAGGGTCAGGTTAGGGTGTTTGAGTTTTAATTACTCCTGGGACTAACCAACGTTCCCACGTCAGTTACTGTGAAATACAGCCAGGTCAAGAATACAGAGGCGTCACAGATTGTAAATCCAAATCAGAAGAAAGAATCCATAAATATGTTGATTACAGTACTCTAGCATGGAATAAGCACAGAAATCAGCTCTCCAGGTACAGTCAGGCTGCATGTCCAGAGATTCAAACTGAAGCCTTTTAGGGTAAAACCGTAATTCTGAGACAAAGGTCAGCATCACGCATGAACACAGACGCTCTAATCCCAGAGTTTTAGCTCCGCCCTCATCCCCAAACACTCCATCATTCAGATTTGAACTTAATGTCACTTGGGATTAGAGAGATCGCTGGGCGGGCACTCAAGAGAGGACCGGTTGTGACACACTTAGCATCACATGGCTGGTAAACACCGCTGCTTAACTGCAGTCAAGTTAAGCTTGGGACCTCACACAAGTGGCTTATCAGAGACCAGGGTGGCCAAATTTTCACGGCAGTACAGCATATAAACTTAAATTAGCATTATAGTTATGCGGCATTCAAATCGAATGGGAAGCTCCTACTTACGACTTTGAAAGTCATATACATTTAGGCATTTGACAGATGCTTTTATCCAAAAGTGACTTACTGTACAGTGCTTTTAAGGTGTTTTATCAGTTTGTGTGCTCTCTGTAAACTGAACTCATGACCTTGGTGTTGCTAGCACCATGCTGTACAGAATGAAATAATTATAACGTAATTTTGGTTGGAATGAAACTGGATTCGCTGGACAATTTCACTTGTGTATTTTACAACAAAACATTGAGCAAAGGATGCACATTAGGTGTGCATTTTATGTTTTAACTGTATTTTATCATTCTTGTGCACAATCCGGTCATCTCATAAACTGGCTAAATTAGTATTTTAATTAACTTTATTGCTATTCTTCATCAACATAAAATGCGTATACACCAAATTGTGCCGTCAACATTCAAAATTAAAATGTTTTTATTTCCACTATATTTACAACTTGTTAAGTACACTTAAAGATAATCCAGAGTTTCCCTGTGATAAATAAAACTTTATGGTGGTGTTTATGTGTGCTAAAACAATTATTTCGACATGCCTTAAATGCAGCTTCATACTCCAGGTAAAGGAGAACATTAAGAATTATTTAAACATCAAAAATACCCATTTTGGGATCAAATTAATGTATTAATGTTTAATTAATCAAATTTAAATCAAGATATCCTAATGTCCTAATGTGCTAAATAAACTACAAAGGCTGAGATTGAATTAAATAAATATACAGTTTGAATGTACTTCACACTTTTAAAGGGAAAGTGTAAAGTTGTATATCCATCTTTTCTTCCTTTTATTATTATTTTTTTTAGGGGAGGGGCGGGTTTTGTTGTCGTTAGTGACATTCGCTCTGATAAAATGATTACCTGTAACCATGATTTCACTGACACTCCTTAAACCATCAGATTCATATATGCAATGAGCAGAGTCAAAGCCCAACTCACATAATTACCAAAAGTTTCCTTCGCAAGTAACTTACAGTTTTAAGCTGCAACCGCAACAGAGCCATACATTACAGTGTAGCTTTAAAACTCAGAATAAAAATTTTTAACAGAAAACAAATAATTTGGTGAAAAATGTAAAGGAAATTGTAAAAAATAAAACTGATTTCATAGGGCCCAACACATTAAAGGCTTAATGTGGTTAAACTTGTTGCAAACTGTATTTAGCCAGTTCCATTCCGTAGTTGTTATAAATGCTTTCATCAATAATAATCCAAAAAGTGAATGTCAGAAAACTTTACTCAAACAAACAAACATATGCTCATGTTCATGAAACAAACAGATACATAGCGGAGTGTAAGATGCACCTCGTTACTCACCAGTGGTTTTAGCCTGCTGCATGGCTGTAATACTGGGGCTCAAGGATGGAGGTGGGGGGTATGTTGAGGGGGAGAAAGTTCTTTGGAGGTGACTATGTGGACTTGTTGGTCCACTCAGACCCCCATTCACAGTCATCTGGCCCTGAATACACAACATAGAGATTATGTTAATGGAACAACCATGTTTTGAAATGGTAAATAAAAGTAGTTGAAATCAGATTTGTGTGTCATGATTATCTGTTGCCCCTGATGAATGTATAGAATATAGAACAGAAAAAAATGAAAAAAAAAAACCCAACAGCCTGGTGGATTGGCTAGTAACATAAGAGGACAAAATACAGATCCCTCCCACAGGGAAGATAAAAACACCAACATTGTATATTTTAGTAATGCGTGTTCAATCATTTGGCTTTAAACAGAAAAAATATATATGTGTATATATATATATATATATATATATATATATATATATATTTCAGGACATAATTGTTCATATTAAAGCTAAAGTATGTCATTTTTCAATATTTAATCCTTTCTAAACTTAACTATAAACAACTAGAAGTAAGAAATTTCTACATTGATTTTCTGAAAACTGTAAACACTGTGGCGCTGTCAAAACATTGCTCTGTTTGTTTGAGCATTCCATCCAGCTCAACACAGCAACATTGGCCAACCAATGTGTGAGATTAAGGTGGGACTATCTGTTAACTGACCAATGGAAGACAATGAGAGTGTACAGAAACCTTTCTGAAAACAATTATTCATTTTGTAATTTCAATTGTTGATGCTATGGCACAGAAATGTCACACTTCAGCTTTAAATTGGTTTAGCAACAAAAAGCAATATGACAAGAGCATGACAGTGTGACATCCCATACACACAACAGTACTGTTAGGAGAGGAGTCTCAACAAAGCCATGTACCCAAGTTTAATCCTGTACCCAAAGTCTTCGACAAAGACATAAAGTAATTGAGAACCCAGCACTGACACAACAACATCAAGAGAAAGCAAAATGTGTTAGTGAAGACCTAGAAACAGCCTGGGTGAGAATCTAGAGCAAAGGTGCTGTTAGTTTAGTTATTATGCTAGATGTTCCACTGAGAAGAAATGGTAAAACTGCTAAACATGAATAACAATGGACAAGTGACACACCAAATTCTGTTGACCAGCCCCCTGACAAATGCACAGAGAAATTAAAAAGAATAAGAAACAATGACTGGAAGTGTCAAAAGAGTAAGAGAGGAGAAAATAGGTAATAAATAAAAAAAAGTATTTATACAATTAAAGGGGACATACATTATATAATGGAAAACACAATGTTCCTTGCCATTCTGAAATTAAAGTGCATGTTCCAATGCATAAACATAGCTAGACCCTATTGAGCACCCATCTTTCATCTCAGTGCCACAAAAAAATCTACGGTTAACTAAATGGTTAACCAGCGTTAACAGAAAAAACATACTGGTCGACCACCTAATTTTTTTTTTTTCAGATTTGCTTGTGAATGACATCATTATGCTGGTCAACCTATTAAATTAGCACTGAACCAGCACTAGCCAGCCTAAACCATTAAAGACCAGCATGGACATTGCATTCAGGTTAAGTGTGTCTTTCAGCAGGGATTATAGGCGGAGTTACACTACCATAAATTGCTACAAAATTATAGAATATGACCCCTTTAAAGAATGTAGGACAGAGGAAGAGAACAGGACATTAAAGTGTTGAACTGCTGGAAAATAGTTACATTAGCAGTACTAACTGCAGAGGAGTGTAGCCCAATGCAGTCTGTGACCGCACTCATCTGGCTGAGGGTTGGAGAGGGGGTACGAGAGCCTCCCTCTTGGCTTAGTCCACACGCCCTCAACTCCTCCAGCACTGCTGTGGATGCTTCGCTGTGAGTGCGAGAAGAGCAGCGACTCTGCCCCAGCAGAGGCTCCGAGCCGCCGGGAGAAGGAGGGCCTGGAGATGGGGCCGTGGGCAGAAGGTCTGGTGCTCTGAAGATGGTGAAATCAGGGGAGATTCGTGGCCGGTTAGGGGGTGGTGGTAAAGTCAAAGCTGTTCCAGGATAGGTTTGTTTGAGAAGGGTTGGCACCTCAGGCTGAATGACAGAGAGGAGATTGGCACACATGAGACTCAGCAGTTGGCACAGCTTGTGTAAAAGCAGCAGTGATTTGACGCAGATGGCGGCTTTGTGTTAACGTGATGAGGTGATGAAAAAGTGGATGCATTACAGAAATACAATAAAAAAAATTCACAATGCTTCTTCAAATTCTTGAAAATGGCCTTGAACATAAAGTTCAGAACTGCATAGAGATTAAAACAAAGTGACAACAAATTCTAGTTTTATAAAGGTTTGCTCTTTGTCATGTACCTGCATTAAAGAAGGGCTGCACAAATAATCGAAATTACAATCGCTTCAATTTACAAATCATGAAAAGTGTCAATTAGAGCATTCTTTTTAGGTCCACCCCCCTCTTTCTATTTACAAACTGTTTTTTGAAGCAGTTGAGCATGTTATCCAATTACAGACATGTGGGACAAGTAACTGTGTAACTTAATAAAAAAATCAAAATAACTGTTTTTTTTGTCATGCTGCTAATAGTGCCAATGCGTCTTGATTTACTGATAATCAATAAGCAGTAATACAATAAACTGACAGCAAAAAAAATCAGTAACAGTTCTTGGTGTACTTTGAATGTGTAGCCTGCTTAAAAAAATACAGAATGCAGATACCCCTCACAAAACAAGTATTTTAATGTAAATTCTATGAATTACAATTAATTAAATAATAGCAATTACAATATCAAGAGAAATCATCAACAAAAATAATTTGTCATAATCTTGCAGCCCTACGTGAAAGCAACAGTGAAAATTTGTTAAATTCACATGAACATTAGTGATATGCAAGGTTTTAAAAGGGCTCGTGAGGAATAAAAACTAGTGGTCAGCTGATGTGAGTTTTTAATGGCTAAAAATGACAATATGTAATTCTGATCTAATACAATATAATAATAGCAAAAGAGACATACAAAAATAATGCAATAAATTGAGATTAGAGAGAAAAATTAGATGTGTAAAAACACAATGTTTATACAAAATTCACAAAAATGGCAAGAAAAAAAAAATAGCAAAAAGGAAAACAAAGCCTTCTGTTGATTGACCAAACAGGAATGGTTAACGGTGGACACTGATCATCTTAAAATAGCTAACTACAGTATAGGCTGATTAATTAGCTTGGACAATATATTGGTCTGTCACTAGAAAAACAAAAATTAAATGTTACATAATGACAACTCAAATGCCAAAACATTGTAATTTATGTTTTCTAATAACAAAAAAAAGGATTTACCATATACATTGTCTGACCTTGAAATCCTCAATGTGCATTAGCAAAAATGGAGAAATAGGATTAGTCATGTTTGCTTAGGCACAGCATGGAAATGTAAGGGAGGGTGTTATTAAGCTAATGAACATTATTCCACATTAGTCATTATAAAATCCATAACATATACCACTGGCGGAGCTGCAGATGGAAGTGGAAGGCAGGGCTGTGAGCTGCTATTCAAGAGGCCCATCCTTTTAGGAGGTGTAGGGGGTCTCAAAGACAGCACCTGGGTGTGTCGCGTTGATATCGAAGGCCTGGGGTTAATGAGGATGGAGAAGGAAGCTACATGTTTCTCCATCTGCCTAAACGGAGGGTGCAGGTAGGGCTCCTTTTCTTGTGAAGACAATATTTGGCTCTCGGTGGACAGCAGTCTGTGGGAATGGATACTATGCGCTTGTGCCTGATTAAGGAAAGTGGGTTTTGGGATATTAGAGTGTGGGTCAGATCTTGAGTGATCTCTAAAGTTATTCTGCAGTCAGACTCTCACTAAATAAGAGTATGCGAACATGGTTTAAATGGGGAATGAACTCTCAGAATAATCAGTTGGCCTTTATCTTGTGGAAATGTATCATGATTGCAATATTTTGCTGTATTGCCTTCAACAGGGTGCAACTGAGAGGTCTCAAGAGCTGATCAATTGATCACGAGAACACAAACTTATTTCAATAATGAAGGAGAGAAGGTAGATTAAAATAATATTAGAATCTATAGAAGTTAATTGTATATAACTCTTTTTTTTAATAAACACATATTTATAATGTCCAATGCGGTTTTAAAGACCCCATAAAATGGTTTGACGAGTGCAGTTTTCTGTCCTATATTAATATATTTTCCTATTGACACAAGACGTTTTTGGGGAACGTGTCAAAGAGCTCCCCCAAAGGAAAAAAAAAAGGCCAACAGGCTTTAGTTACAGCCATAAAACGTGATTTGCTACTTGTTAGTTGGTTTCAGGTGCATATGGGGGCATTCTACTGTAATGCTAGAGAGCATTTTGATTGGATAAAAATCTGTTAAGTGCAAGATGAGTCATCAATATTTATAAAGGAGAAGTTTAACAAATAGTTTGTTTTCCTGGAAGAGAAAAACTGTAAAATTTCAATATGTTGTATATCTGTGTAAAGTTAATTTTGTCAACTTTAAGAAGTGCATTAGTATATAGATTTCATTAAAGCTAATATAAATGGACTAAAAGCCATAATAGGCCAAGTTTTTAAAAGTAGTTAAAAGATTTTCTTTGCTCTTAGCTTTCAAATTGGCCAGTATGCTAGAAAAGGGTGTGACGGGTACAGTTACAATGTCATTAATAAAACCTGTCAAATGGACTTCCAATGGCATTTCCTGTGGAAGGAAAAGCTCCAGAAAGGATATGAAAAACAAATGAGTGAATTAAACATAGCAGAACTTACTGGTTTGGGAGACTTTTTATCCTGAAAGTTGAGTTTGACACTTCTGTAGCCTTTAGCTGCCAGAGAGGAAGAGCACAAGTCACCGTTTCTCAGATCATCACTGGTACTGCTGGACCACAAATCTAACAAGACAAAAACAAAGCACCTGAATGTATGAGCATAACATTTGCCTCTTCTAAACCTTGCTTTATACTCATCTGCTAAGAGGATAACCAATTATTTAACCATAAAATAGTAATAATTACAATCATAATTTCTTAGTTAAAGGGATAGTTCACCCAAAAATGAAAATTCTTTCATCATTTACTTAATCTCATGTAGTTCCAAACATATGACTTCCTTTCTTCTGTGAAACACAAATGGAGATGTTAAGCAGGATTTTCATTACAATGAAAGTGAATGGTGGCGGAGTCTGTCATTCTACCAAAAATCTCCTTTTGTGTTCTGCAGAACAAAAAAGTCTCTGTTGACCTCAATCCAATATTCCATAGAGCCATGCAATAATAGAAAAAAAAAGAATGTTGCTTACCTGAATCTTTTGGCTCTGATTCAGTGTCTATGCACAGGTGAAAAAGAGAAGAAAAAAAAACGTTTACCAGTAGCAAGGGATCCACTTTGCACAGTATATTAATGCAAATGATGTATAATATATTCACAAAGTAGAGGTCATATGACTCCTCCATAGATTTGTTTGAAAGTATAATGCTCATGTATAATGCTTTTAGGGGACTGTGTGGCTCAAGTGCACTACATTTCATTCTTAATTTATTCCAAACCACTGCTTTTGCATTTAAAATGGTCATATCATACACATTTCTTTTTTATTATTGTTCTTTTTTTTCCCTTGAGGTCTACTTATAATGTTGGTAAAGTCAAAACAGCTAAACAGTCATTCAACGTTTAAAAACCTGTTTCTATTTTCTTCCTTCCAATCCTTAGAATTAAATTGTTACTTTTAATAAACTCTGTCTGAGCATGTGATTATATATATATATATATATATATATATATATATATATATATATACAGTGTGTATCTATACAGTATATAAACAGTGTATACAGTATGTATTGTTTTTGTGTCATATCTTTCAATAACTATTTGCAAAAAATTGGACAGGTGAAGTGAGGAGGTTTCCCCTTTTTTATACATTTTACAAAAGAAATGTGGCAGTCGAATAACACTAACACTCAAAACTAAGTGCTCATTTCAAAAACACGCACTTCTGTCTTAAATAAAAACTTGACTAGAGTCGAAAGGCTAACACAACTGTTAAGTTTATTTATTTTGAGTTTAATGTCACAAAATAACCCTTGCTCATTAACAGCAGTAAATGAACAGTGCTCAAACTTCATCCTGAATGGCATGTGTATTTTTTTTCCTGTTAGCTCACTCCTACAGCTCCTCGCCCACCCGCTGTGTAATTAAACAATGGAGAATATGTGTGTGAGGTCATATAGTCTGTGAGACCGCTCAAACAAAAAGGGTCACCCCCAGAGGAAACATTGCTGAGAGGAGATGGAGAAAAAAGCCTGAAGTAAACAATTGTTGCCATGGAAGTGTACAACTATGGCAACAATCTGAACACTGTGAGCTGCTTTTTCCTTTTAAGCAAAGGAGAGGAGCGTTCCTGCATTCCTTACAGAGCTGCTTGTGAGAGTGAAAGTATGAGATGAGAAGCATCTCATACTTTTTGTGCAAGTAGCAAATACTTTTTGTGTTTCACAAAAGAAAGAAAATCATATTTATTTTTAAATGACATGAGGGTGGGTAAATTATGACAGAATTTATAGGTATAGTTCACCCAATACTGAAAATTATAATTATCTCATCATTTACTCACCCTCATCCCATCCCAGATGTGCATGACTATCATTATGCAGAACACAAACAAATATTTTTAGAAGAAAATCTCAGCTCTGTAGATCCATACAATGAAGGTGAATGGTGACCAGACCTTTCAAGCTCCAAAAACACATAAAGGCATCATAAGAGTAATCCATAAGACTTGAGTGGTTAAATCTATCTTTAGAAGCTAAATTATAGGTTTGGGTGAGAAACAGAGCAATATATATATATTTTTTACAATAAATCTCCACTTTCACTTTCATAATCTTAAAAATTAAATAAAATAATAATAATTGTTTTATTTGTTTCTCATGCAAAGTGATTGCATCGCTTCAGAAGACATAATGCATATTAAACCACTGGACTGTATGGATTATGTTATTTTTGAAGCTTGAAAGGTCTGGTCACAATATACTTGCATTGTATGGACCTACAGAGCTGAGCTATCCATTTACATTTTTGGTTGAACGTTTACTTGAATCTCTCTGTCTGAGTTCAAGTTATACGTGGATTTATATAAACCACTGGAGCTGAAGAATGAATTGAGTTTCCTGTACCTGTGAATGTGTATAGGTTTGGTGAGCTCTGGATTCTCTTCATAGGGGTTAGAGTGAGTGAAAGCATGGTGCTTTTGCGGACATATCCTCCACTGTCTGTGAAAAGTGGAGCAGTATGTACAGACACATAAATGCACATGCATCAACAAAGCTGCAGGGCAAGAAGTGTGTGATAATGTGAGTTACATACAGTACATGCAAGCAGGGTAATGTAACACAAGTCTTCAGCAACATAAATATGCTTTAAAAATTATTATGCATGCAAACACTGGATTTGAGTGACAACATGCTTTGTATATAACTGAACGGACAGATGTATGATCTATTGCAGAGGTTATCAAAAAATCATATAGATTATTTGACCTGCGTTTATCGTTAAAATAAAACAGAGCATAGTATAAGCATTTTGTAAGCTAGACCTGTATACTTTATGAAATATTTAACTTCTCTTGCGCATAAAATATAACATGAAATGTAGGCTGCAACATGACAATAACTATGAACACAATGTAATGAGCAGGTTACAGTGGCATAACAAGAGAATGCACATAATTGTCACTGACTGAGAGCCCTAAAATGCTGTTATCATTTGTTAGCACTTATTTGTGCCCATTGCTGACAGTGATAAGCTGCTGCACAACACACAAGCCCAGTGTTCTCATTAGACAGGGTGCCAATGAAAAGGTGTTACAGAGTCAATAAACAAAGTTGACTATATAGTAAATTAGTAAATGTGCTTTTAGTCTTGAAGGAATAGTTCACCCAAACATAAAAATGTTCTCATCATTTACTCACACTTGTGCCGTCTCTAACTTGTATGACTTTATTTCTTCAGTGGAACACAAACAAAGTTATTTTGATGGAGATATGATGTTAATATATTCATACAATGCAAGGCAATAGGTTCCAAGTCCTCCAAACTCCAAAAGGAAATAAAGGCAACATTAAGTTAATCCATATGATTAGTGTGGTTTAATCCATGTCTTCTGAAGCAATACGGTTGGTTTTGGGTGAGAACACACCAAAATGTAACTGTTTTTTCACTATAAATCTTGACATTGCATATATTCACTTCATATCTCCATCCATTTGTATTCCGCAGAAGAAAGAAAGGCATACGAGTTTGAGATGGCACGAGGATTAGTAAATGATGAGAGAATTATAATTTCTGGGTGAGATCTTGCAATGTACAGCTTAATTCCTTGACATGGGTGAGGTGGGGGTGCATGGTTGGCAATGAATACCTTCATAACACAATCTGTGGAAGAAACTACAATAGTATATTGGCCTAAAATATTTCTTAGAAATTCTGGCAACCAAGGTTGCCTCAATCCAAGCAGAACATAAACTTAAAAAGAGTACAACACTGTCTTTCAGATAAGCAGGGTGGGGTGTTGCCAGACGTAGCCTGGCGGTTTCCCAATGAGACACTGACTGCAACACTTCTGGATGTCAATAAGGCAGTTTGGATGCTGGAGTCGTTGTCCGACTCTGAAAAGACAGAGTTCTCAGAGAAAGTCAGCCAAGAAACACCCCCTGCACTGCCTTTCCTAGAATCCCTGAGATAAATACAAAATCACATGCTCTGTACTACAAAAACAAGTCCTGTCGGGTCTGCTTGTGTTAGGGCTGTGTGGGTATACGGTCAGACACTTTTTCATGGACTCGTTTCTGCTTCATAAATCTTATTTAAAGTCAATTTTGTGAGAATTCTTTAGTTTGTTGTGGCTGGTATGCTAATGGTCTAACTACTCCCTTATAAAATAGTGTTATAGTACTTTCATATTACAGTGACTGTATCATATTGTAATACCATAGTACTTTGATATATACAGTAACACTATAAAGTATGATTATCATATTCATATACCATGGCATTCACAGGGAACATTTCCAACAATCCATAGTATTACAATAGTACCATAGTACTATTTGGTAATGTAGATGATTTGTCTTCAGTTATTTTAACAATGTAAAATTATGGTATCAGATAGAAATAAAAGGGCAGTTTGATATACTCCATGGTACTGAATGATTATCATATGTCTACCATGGTTGAAAACCATTATATTACCTTGGCCAAACAATATGGTAATACCGTGGTAATTTTTCTTAGTGTAGATGATTTTACTTGAATTATTTAAACTATGAGAAATTAAAAAGATTTTATCTTGCCTGTGTGCATGTTGATGATCTCTCCTTGTAGTGGTCTCTTGATTTTGCACAGTCCTGTAAGAGCATATAATTGAGAATCAATCGGCAACCCTTGTTCCTAGGTCAATAGAACACTGATTTATCCATGTGTACAGCATGTATGTATGCAGGTGGTGTGGTATTGGCGTCCAATCTCTGCATGGCGCAACAGCATGCTAGCAAGTGTCTAATGTGGCTGGTTAACATCGCTCTCGGGACATGAGGCCCTGGTGAGAAAGGTGATACAAGCCTGGCGTTTCAGCAAGGAAACACGCAGCACAGTATCAAAATACACACCATAGATACACATATATCCAGACACATTCTCAGATCTTATTCATTGCCACGTTTGGTGTGTTAGAGCTTAACAACTTTTTGAGTTCTTCACAAGCAATATACAGCAGTCGTACACTGCTTGGGCGGCTATTGTAACAAATGAAACCCAAGTTTAGTTTGACCTAGATTACTAATTTTTCAGTGATGGATTAACAGTCCATGTGACCCTTTTCCGAAAATATCTCACTTATTTTAGCATGAGCTGAATATTTCAAGGATGGGCTATGAAAGGAACACTGTCATTTAATTACATTACTTAACTCTTTGGCAGGGGCAGAGCGGTGCAAATATATGCGACATAGGTGACACCATATAATGTACTCTTATGTGCTACACACATGCCCTTTCAGAGTGCCATGACTGGCACGTGTATATTTTGTCACAAATGTAGACCACCCTGTTGTTCAAACATCAACAAATGCTTCACCTAAGAGGATCATTTGGAAATAGTATGACATGCATTTACAGGTCACAACAAGTGAGAGGCATTAAAATTTGCTATTCTAAAGTTTTGTCTATTACATTTTAAAGGTATAGCTTAAGTAATATGATAATTCTGTCATCATTTACTCACCACCATGTCATTCCAAACCCCTATGAAGTTCTTTTTTTGTGGAACACAAAAAGAGATATTATGCAGGATGTTCATGCTCCTCTTTTCCATACAATGAAAGTGAATGGTGACCAGTGGGTCAAACTCCAAAAATGACAAAAACCTTGCATGACACATCTTGATGTGCAATATTTGAATATATGTGAACGTAAATGAGCTTTGAGAGCAGCTGCAAGATTAATCACTGAGGAAATAATGACTTACATTTTAAACATTTCACTTTAATTTTCATTGTATGGCTACAGAATACTTGGAATAAACTGTCTATGGTGAGAAAAAAACTATTTATGGTGCTTTTCTGCATTTTTGGAACTTGGCATCCCCTGGTCATCATGCACTTTCACTGTTTAGAAAAGACGAGTGTCAATATTTTACTAAACATCTCTTTTTGTATTCCACTGAATACAGCAAAACATCCAGGTTTGGAAAGACATGAAAGTCAGTAAATGATGACAAAATTGTAATTTTTGGGTTAAGTATTAGTTTTAATGTTCTACATTATAATAATTAAGAATCAACAGACTTGAAAAATAGGTGTTGTTGTTCTTAATCAATTATAATTTTTTAGTAATCAATAGTAAACATACATTAATCTTAAACCCTTATTAAACATTAAGCCAAACAGTACTACACCTTGCTGTGTAAATCTTCAGACACTACAGCCAGTAAATCTGGTTAAAAACATAGGGGACACATTTGTTGTGACACCACTGGACTGGGGTAAATCACAAGTTGTAATGACATCAGCAGTGAATGAGGAAAAGTTTATGATATTGGATTTCAAGGGTGCAGACTTGTGGCGACAGAACAGCTGGAGGGGAAATGAGCTGGACACAAGCCTAAGACTCGGTCATAGTTCCCCATTTATATTCATGAGCAGAGCCCACACTGGTCATTTATTTATCTATCGTAACATTAGGAATCGTTCTATCTGAGGAAATTTGGCCAGCCAAGACAATAAGCCGACTCATTACCATACCGCCAATATTTTAATGTGCTCGTCAAATACAAAGATCCACCATGACACCACTCCACTTAAGCATTGACAGTTTGTAAAATACACACTTTGGCTGGGTTTCCCGAAGCACTAAGTAGAATGTTAGTAGCAGCACCTATGTAGTACTTAATTTCTTAATCTCAATTCCAATATTGATATCCAAGTAATATGCTGATGTAAAAAAGCTTTTTAAATTGAGAACCCCACATCACTTATAAGTCCATTACATGCAACTTACATGTATTCTTTTCCCAGGCTTTCACAGAATGCAATATATATATATATATATATATATATATATATGAATGCATTTGACTGCATTTTGATTATTCTAAAGCCATTGTAAATTGTATATTTGAGAATTAAAAAAATTTAAATATAGGTATAATATAGGGTTTAACTTTATGAAGGGCAACTTCTTAGTAAGCATAATCAACAAAATGCAATAAGAGGGGTGACATATACTTAATAATAATAATATAAGACATTGCATCAAAATAAATAAGTACAAAAATAAATACTAAAATAATTGCACAAAAACGTGAACAGGGCATTGCTCTAATGTAAAATAGTATACAGCATAAGTCAAGATGATCTTAAGAGCGTAATTTGCAACCTTGTCAGGATACCCAGCCTTGTACATGTCATGTCCAATAGTGATCAGTGTTGTTCTGTTTTAATGGCTTATTTATAGATAGATTGGCCAAACTTCTGCATTTATTCTCACCTCTAGAACCTAAATGCCTAAAATTAGAGATGAAACCAAGTCATGCATCTCCAAAAGCACTGTTTAAGTACCAGGACAAGAAAAAGAAAAAAAAAGAGCAATGTTGTCAATTTAGTCCATGGTCAAGGGCTACCAGATAACTAAATGCATTCATGTATTCAGTCTTAAAGAGATAGCACACCCATAAATGAAATTCTCCATCCCTGGTGTGTATGACTTTCTTCTTCTACTGAACACAAACAAAGATTTGTGGTCTGTAAGTGAATGTTAGACAGAACTTTGAAGGTCCAAAAAGCACATAAAGGCAGCCTACAAGTAATCCATATGACTCCAGTGGTTAAATCTATATCCTCTTAATGACACGTATGGGTAAGTAACAGATAAATATTTAAGTCCTTTTTTACTATAAATTCTCCTCCCTGCCCAGAAGGTGTTGATATGCACAAAGAATGCAAATCAACAAAAAAGAAGAATTTGAAAGTTAAAGTGGAGATTTGTAGTAAAAATGGACTTAAATATTAATCTGTTTCATATCATATCACGTCTGAAGATATTAATTTAACCACTGGAGTAATATGGATCACTTTTATGCAGCTCTTTTTGGAACTTCAAAGTTCTGGTCACCCTTCACTTGCATTGTATGGAATAACAGAGCTGATATTTTTCAAAAAATCTTTGTGTTCAGCAGAAGAAAGAAGGTCATACACATCTGGAATGGCATGAGGGTAAGTAAATTATGAAATCAATTACATTTTTGGGTGAAATATCCTTTAGAAAAAATTGACTCTGTTTGTTTATAATGAAGTATTCATAGCACAAAGGCCAGACAGGTACATGTTTTAAGAGGCTATATTTTGCTATCTTTAAAGCAGATTTATGGATGCTTTTAATGCAGTTTATGCAAACCTATTAAAATATACAGGTATACTTTATCTATGCAGAGACTGTACATGCAAGTTACATAGTTAAAATTGTAGCTGGAGGCCAGAAAGACTGCTAATCCAGAAGTGTTTATGACACAATCAGTTAAGATTATTTTTCTAAAATTAGAGTTATCCAAATATAAATAACATAGGTTTCGTAATTGTTTGAGTGATGTTATTTCAGCAACAAGTTTTAGAGCATAATCAAAAAATGTCTTAAAAAAAAAAAAAAAGCTGAAATTTTCTGACTGAATGATAAATATTCTTCTACAGATGACATCTATTTTATGTTCTGGATACTACTCTGAACATAATGTGATAACAGTAATTAGATTTCCTTTTAATATCAACAGATTCTGCTGACGCTCATCAACGGTGAAGTCCTACCTGCTAAAAAATGAGTTATGAATGTCTTGAAATAGATGTCCTGTACCACAATTTAATGATTACATGAAGGCTCCTGCCTTTCCTGCCTGTAAAAACTATGGTCCAAGTTCAGAGCAAACAAACAATGAGGATGAATAAGAAGAGTTGCAAATTTAGAAGAGGTAGAGTGGGTAAAGGAAGAGAAAATAGAAGGATAAGGTGATTCGAAAAGAGGATGGTGTGGTGATGGGGCACGGCCCAGCGAAGTCTGTGGAGAGCGAGGCCACAATAGGAAGAACTGTAAGGACTGACACTTGTGGGAAATTATCTCTAATAGCTGTTTGTGTTTGCAGTGAGAGCTCAGGGGGATAAAAGAAAAGTCCATACTGACAGAGGGGAGAGAGAGCGACAAACAAGCGGCCTGTGAGTGTGTTGAATGTTCGGCTGAAACTCCAGAAGTGTGTGTAAGACTGAGAAAGCATGGGAAATAAAGACGTTAAATTGTTTATCCGGCTCCCACTTCCTCCTTCAATGAGAGAGCTTGTAAACCATCACAGAAGGATTTTTTCAACTCTTTCAGGGGTGAGCATTGAAAGAGTGGAGGAAAGACCAAATGGAGATGTGTAATGACGATAAGCAGAGTGAAAGAGGACAGCAGGGTAGAAGAATAAAGAAGACACAGAAGCTGTTTAAATAATCTGAGAGTCCCTCTAATTGATCAAGTTATCAATCACGGTCACTCTGACACACAGAGTTTAACCTAATGCGAGCAGATATACAATGACTTCAATATCAACAACAACAACAAAAAAAGAGGAAGAAATGGAATTGGTCTGCATGCCACAATCACTGCCCACAATCACCATCTGTGATTTACAGTACTGTGCTGTTTTACGTCGGTCCATACAATATAGCAGGACTGCTATCTTATTTTATTTTTTATACAGCATACTTCCTCATCCTCTTTCCAGAGGAAGAGCAGGAACAGGAACAACTGGAAAGGTAGAGAAAATGTTTGAAAATATGTGGAAACATATATTTTTTGTGGATTTTTATGATAAATGTGTTATTTCAATAGTAGAGTTATGTGTCTATTGCTGAAAATGTTATTAATTCAACAGAGAACATTTCTATAGATTTGATGTAAATATTTAGTTTTAATCAATGCGTTATCAGACAAGAATACGTTGCTTTATTATGCTGTTAAATTGAATTGTTCTGCAATATTGAGTGTCTGTTTTGTTGGCTGTGTGAATCATTTGAGAGCATTGACTATAGTTGAGAAATGTATTAAATCAATTTAGAAAAACTGTAATTACATCATGTCCAGTGATCTTATAGCATGAGTACATATACTTGTATCAGAGATTTATACCTGTAAATATTTGTCTAATTAACTATATCTGAAAAAACAAAAACATTTTAACATGTACATAAGTAAATAATTAAAATAAACGATGGCTAACCAATTTCATGCAAGTTCCTTGAGACAAAGTATAAAGTAAATATACAATGTTTATGATTATATTTTTTTATGTAATGTACCATGAACCATTGCTTAATCACCCAAAAAATAAATGTATTTATTAGTTTACATTTTTTTATCAATTGACAGCTCTATTATCTTTTGAAATAAGAAAGATGGTTGCATTGAAATTAGAAGAACAAACAATACACAAAAGCCTAAAATTATGTTGATAACTGCTCCAAATATAATTATGTACCCCAAAAAACATTTGAAACATTGCTGCTATATAACAACATTGTCGGCTAATACATGATCCAATAAGTTTTTATGAATAGCAGGCTCGAACTGTGCGCATGATCATTAAACAACTGCTATTTTCGAAACCGATCATGCTGAAACTTTTGGTACATGCAACTGTGGCTCACAATCCAAATATGGCAAGGGCCATTCCTGATTGGGGACTGCGAGTCTACATGTTCCCCACAGAGGTTAAATGACTGTGCAAAGTGCATAGCACATGATCTCACCACAAGAGAAGGGATTGAATTAAAAGAGCCCCTTGTGATTCAGCACGTGTGTCAATGAAAGGTTCATTGGCACCTATGAGGGTTTGAGAAGTTAGATATGGGCCCCAGCTGGGAGTCTGTAAGTGAAGAATATGGGGACATAAGCCAAAACATGGGTGTCCCTGTGTGTTCAAGCTGGTGGAATAAGAAGGTGTCTGTGAGGGGCTGTACGGTCAAAACAGTGATCTGCAAAATCTAAGTCAACCACTTAACACATAAACAGCAGTAGTTCGAGAGCTCCACACAAACACAAACGCTTTAAAGTTTAAGAGCTTCATAATTAATGTAAAAAAAGAAAAACATTGGCACAACATACAAAATGTTCAGCCAAATGTACAGTGCGTCCCAATGCTCAAAGCAAAGTTGACACTGATATCGTAACATTGCTTCAGTGTTCCAGTGGCTCAGCTGGTAGAGCATGGTCATGGTTTTGATTCTCAGGAAACACACATACTGATAAATATATTCTTTAAATGTGAGTTGCTTTGAATAACATTTACATTTATGCATTTGGCAGACGCATTTATCCAAAGCGACTTACAGTGCACTTATTACAGGGACAATCCCCCCCAGAGCCACCTGGAGTTAAGTGCCTTGCTCAAGGACAAAATGGTGGTGGCCGTGGGGATCGAACCAGTGACTTTCTGATTAACAGTTATGTGCAACCATTCACTAAACCTTATTTTGTTGTTGAAAGGACAGTGTAAAATGATGTTTTTTATTTTTTCCATTATTGAATTTAAAGCATGCCAAAGCAAGGAAGCTTGGACTACGGTAAAATGCTGTCTGCAAAAATGTCAGATAAGACTCTTTTTAGGAAGCCTATAATTAGCTATGCAAAGGATTTAAAAACCTCTTAAGTAGGCAATCAGACTATTGTGTATCATAATCAAAAGAAGTGAGATGTTACCTTGCTCCATTCTCATCCTCAAGGACAAAATATTTCGTGATAAAACATTGCTTTTATATTCCCTTGCAGCAGCTTATGAGGATTTACACAATAAATTAATTACTTAATCAAAATAAAAGTGTACAGGTAATTTCTATGTCTAGCATCATAGAAAGTACAGGACATTGTACACAAGCACAATGTTAAGGAAACATCTCCGTCCCAGTGAATAAAATCAAACTAGTCTCATTGAATTAATGCTACTATAACAACAATTTAGCAAACTGAATTCAGAAAATTTAGAAAACACATTCTGCCGGGTGATTAAAATTGTGGAGGATGAGAGTTTAAGAGATTTAATGCTTATTGCAATGAATATGCAAACTATGAGGGGACTAGTTCTTTCAATTAATCAAACTCCCACTTAGAAACGTTTGGGAAACGTTTAATGTTACTTGAATTGGTCCTATTTTATTTCATATTTCTTTGTTTATACTAAGGAAGGCTTTGTTTGGGAAATGTTAATAAAGTATTATATTGTTACATATTGTTTTGCTTTCTTTCCTAAAAAGGAAATAAATGTATTTTGACAAGAAAAGAAGTAAAGCCTATATATAATACAATTTCATTTAATTTCTTTCAATATCTGCAATTAATTGTTAATTGCTAATGAAAAATTATGCGATTTATAGCGATTAAACATTTTAATCAACTGACAGCACTATTAAAAATGTTAGTCTAATGCATCATTTGAAAAACGATACAGTACAATTTAACACTTGTATGTATTAAAGACCCACCTACATTTACACAGTAATTCTAACTAGTTTGCGCAGTTGCTCACCTGGTAGAGTGTTGGACTCGTGGACCAAGCCTCGAGCCCAGCCAAGGATGCTCGGAGCGAAAGTGCCATAGAAGCGACAAGGTATGACGGTTGCTCCAGTAAATGTGATTTTCATGTCGAATTTGCTTTTAAAACACTATCGGTTAGGTTTAGGTGTTGGTTAAAAGTTGTAAAATCTGTTTTGTTCACCTCTCATTTATCTTTTTGAAAACTATTGGCAGGGTTGGGAGGTACTTTTGAAATATATTCCACTACAGATTACAGAATACATGCTGTAAAATGTAATTTGTAATGTATTTCGTTGATTACTCAAGGTCAGTAACGTATTCTAAATACTTTGGAATACTTCTTCAGCACTGGTAGATTTTTTTCACTTATTTTGACTATAAAAACTCTTCCAGTACAGTAAGACAAAATACACATTAAAAATACATGCTCTGAAAAACCTAAATATCTTTTTCAGTGTTGTTTCTAAAACAAGATCAATCAAATTGATCTAGTTTTAAGGATTTTTAGATACTTTTACAGGACAACAATACAAAAATTATTATCAAGAATATGATTTTTGCCCTATTATCAAAGGTCTTACTAGAAAAAATGTATTATGATCCAACGTGAATTTTCTTGATAAACAAATATGATCGTGCCTGGTAACGTGCATGTAAAATGGTTAGAAATAGCATTTTAGCTTAGCATAAGCTGACTATTTCTTCTGCTCCAAACTTACTTCACTGTCTACTCATATGAATGTAACACGTCATAAGAAAGTGTTTCACCGCTGCTCAAATGCTCTTTAGATCACATTATTTATATGAATAAATGCTTTCCATCTGAAAGGACTAAATATTAAATGATACAATTAAATTACAATAAAATGCAAAGTAATCTCTTCAGTAATCAAAATACTTTTTGAATGTATCTGTATTCCAAATACCATTGATTTAAATAGTAACTGTAGAGGAATAGAGTTACTTATATTTTGTATTTTAAATAAGTATTCCCGTTACATGTATTCCGTTACTCCCCAACCCTGACAATTGGTTATGTTTAGGGTAAAGTTTTAGGTTAGGAATGTATGTTTTACTCATTAAAACAAACATCTAATATTCACCTTAAAACCTTGTCTGATTACGGAAAAATTTCACTCACTTTTGGCACCCCTGCAGGACATTTCACTGGGAAACTGCAGCAAAATGTGTAATGAAGTACATAATTTTGGTTTGCAAAAATACTGCCATTGTCTCGTAAATCAGGCTAAATAAAATACCTTTTCAGAATATTGCCCTATGTTTAGTGCCAATAGTTTTCATACTCTTTGTGGCAGCGGGGGCGTGGTCGAGCACCTAAACTAGATTATGTCTAACACTTGTCTCTAATTCCAGTGAGCATGGGGACAGTGGCATATAAGCAGCCACACCCCCAGCAGAGAGAGAGAGAGCCTGGGTCCAGAAATCTGTTTGTGAAGCTAATGAGTTATTGTAAAGCTGACGAGTTATTGTGAAGCTGATGAATTATTGTGAAGCTGTAAACTAGAAAAGTTGGCAATGAAAAGAGTTACCGGTGACTGAAGAAACCTGGATCCCCATGTCCTCCTTCCTTCTTGATGTAAAGTCCTTACACTCTTGTATAATAGCACTTATCTACATTGCATCTTATGTATTTGAGCCCTGAATACGTATATATTTAACTCTTTTAATAGAGACTGTGCAGTATCAAAGGGGGGCATTTTTGGTTCCATAGACATGAGGAAGGATGCGATTAAACCAAACAGACTGTAAATCATGTGCTGAAAATATTCAGGCACATTATTACTACTTTGGAAAACAACAAGACTATGAATGAAATAATGAGATATGGTTAGCATATCCGTATTACTTCTCATGTCAGTTTCATCATATTAGACATCCCAGAGAATGTCCAACAACACACTGGCACCTTTCCTTTTTTGGTATAGTTGCCATCTATGGTCTTCAGCATGCTCTGCCATTTTAATGTTTAGTCTGATGAAGCATACATGAGCTGATGTATATAGACATAAATATCACAGCTATCACATTAAAAGTATTTCAAAACAACAGAATTTTTTTTCTTTTTTTTCATCTTCAAGTAAGAAGCCCTGTGATCTTTAAAGAAAGGGATGCTTTTAGAGGGCTTTATAATGTATACACACAATGTCCAGCAACAGAAATACTGACCCAAACCAGAGAGCCAAGATAAGCAGCCAGCACTCAGCATGCCAGCAACTTCTTCTTGAAGCAATCTGACAAATATCTAAATGGGCTGACATTTACAAAGAAAGTTGGACCCATTCCTCTGAGAAGCACTCCCCTGGGTTAGAAGATCCATCTGCTAATTAGGTGTTTAACCTTTGGAGGGCTTTGAAAGTGACAGACTGCTAAGAATATGAGAGCTAACAGTCCTACGAGAAGACCTCTGACATGATATCACCATGTGTATGGTATCAAACTGGTTGACATCCTAACTAGTAGCCATAATTAAAAACAATCTGTTTTAAACAGCTACCTGATATCAAAGAGAGGTTAAAGGGGCCTAGGCAATGTTTTGCATTCTACTAGAAAATCTTTAGCATTATATCAACACTGGTCAAAACTATCTAAGTTTTTGATCTGTATATGTTTTTAGAGGACAACTAATTGGCTCACACTACATTTCTGTGCAGATCTAAAGGAATTATACATTTTGATTCACACTATTCAACAGTTGCCCCATTCAACAGGTATATACCGTGGGTTTCTTTACAAGCATGACAAGAGTTCAATTTCAGGAAACAGGGACTGGGCACTCCTTTATTATACAAAGTTAAAAATACCACAGTCACAAAGGAGCCCTCCCCCGTAACAAAAACAGGAGCTGGCTGAAAGTCTGCTAGCGTGCCTACCTTAAGATGTCTTTTTTTTATCGTACTGTGATGATTTTGCACCAAATGAATACTGCTTCAATTATGTCTCAAACATTCTCGAGCAAAAATCATCAAAGTGCACAGATGTCCATTTTTATTAAATTAAAATTAGGAAAAAGAACATAAGGTCACGTTGAAAGGACTTTAGTGTTATGATGGACAGTTAATCAATGGATGCCTTACATTACAGGGGGAAATGGAATTTAGCTGATATTAATGAATGTTGTCAGAGAGATGGCCGATTACAACAAAGCCTCTTTTTTAAGTATGACAACGAGGTCTCATTTCAAACATTTAATGAGAAACTCCAATATACTGTAAGAAAGTATGAGGTAACTTATGTGATAAAGCGAGTGTGGGTTGAAAAAACAAAGGTCGTTGTTGGGCTATGTGAATATGCAAATCGTGCACTCTCAAAGAAGTACTAAAAGACAAATTCATGTACATATTTTGAAATGCTTTGTTTAAACATTTCCACATGAATAATTTCATGCACATGCACTATATTTTGGTTCCGTATCATGTCAAATCAGTCTGTATCTGACCCATTGTTACCTATGGTGCTTTAGTAACATGGGTTTTGGTCAGGTAGAGGCACAACCAGGATGCCAATCAAACTTTAAAGTAACCCTAATGAGTGCATTGTCTTTGTCATCACAAATAATTATAATACATCACAAAATATACTCACAACTGCACTGTAAAAAGATTAACAGACTGTAAAAAGATTCAGATTACTTATTGCATTTACAAAAATGCTACTATTTGCTATATATTAAAAAAAAAATAATAATAATTCAAACTTATCAACAGAGAAAAACGTATTTCACAGTTGGCTTTGTAGAAGAACAAAATTGGATAAAATCAGCTATGTAAAAAAATATTTTTCACAAACTGTCATCTGTAAACAAAATTAAAAGGTAAAGGAAAAATCCTCACCAGGCATTAGGACTGAAGGCAGATGCTGGGTCTGAGCTCTATGTCCACACTACTCTCTTCAGCCTAGAGGATCCACTATGTTTCAGGGTTAAAGTCCCAGACTGCGGTCTGATTCTGGAGGTAAACGATGTAAGAAAGTGAGAGTCAAGCCCCCTCTCTGAGCAAGTGCCGAAGTTGGAGCTATTTTCAGATGGAGACATGCACGTCTGCAGGCTGGAAAGTTACTCCACGCCACTGTGGAAAAGTGACAACATATCCAGATCTGTGCACAAGGAGATCTGTGAGAGTGGTCAGAAATCATGTCTATACATTGCTTACCATGTGCCATGTCTGATTACAATTAAAGTCAGTTTAAATCAAGACAAAAGAAGAAAATAAAACTGCTTTATTCACTTTTTGTTTTCTAGAGCCACTTTTTTCTATTTCTCGGTCTCATTCATGCAGATACTAACAAATGCAGCATTTTAATTTCCAAGCACACTTAATATGTGCATTTTGGCCATTCAAGCCTCATGATGCTGGCTCTATTTTCGTCTCTGAAGCTTTATGCTGATGACAGTTCTCATTTATCATTGAGGCTAAACTAAAGTTTAGAGTAAAGAAAGTTATCCTGGAGTCATGCTGCTACAATATGAAGACAAATTAACTTGCACTCAATATAACACAAAACAAATGAACTCTACTAATACCTCAAGGTGACGAGGTGGCAAAAGAATTACACTCTTTCAACTTTTTTCTCAGCCTTTTGTGTAAAACATCACATCCCACATCAGGACAAATTTCACACTTGATTGCCCCTGCAAAGATTTTTTCTATACTGAGATTCACTTTTATTTCTAGCATCAAGGGAGTGACATCTATACAGAAGGTCTGACACCTTCTAACCTGTCTCCCTAAGGCAGCCCCCTCCCACTGTGAGAGATGCCATCACCCAGGAGCTCAGAGAATGAAGGTGTCAGCACGAACCTGAGCCAAAGAAAACCACCCACTAAACATCACTCATAAGCCCGTGCCTGGGATGGCTTAGGTGTTACATCAACTAAAGCCTTTAAGGAAGGTATCAGATCATCATCCAAGAGTTACCAAACATTTAATGGACCCTAAAATCTTTTAGAGAGATTGAAGACTTAGATATACATTCCTTTTGAAGCTTTTT
Source organism: Xyrauchen texanus (assembly GCF_025860055.1). Taxonomy (NCBI): domain Eukaryota; kingdom Metazoa; phylum Chordata; class Actinopteri; order Cypriniformes; family Catostomidae; genus Xyrauchen; species Xyrauchen texanus. The sequence continues at coordinate 29,630,023 of NC_068294.1, read as the reverse complement.
TAGCTCAGTTCCTTTGAGACTAATAGGACAGATAATGGAATCCTGAGATCCTATAAGAGCCCTGTTTCTGTGATATAATACCAATGAATAGCAAAACTACCTAGAATTAGGTAGCTTTATAATGCAGGCCATTTAAAACCCAGAGATGAGTGAAGTATCCATTCGAAGGAACTTGAGCTGGGTAATCGCATTGGGACACGCCATTAGTGTCACGTGGTCTGAAGCCTTTATACAATCACGACAATTTATTGGCTGATGGCACATAAGCAATGCCCCAAGGGAGCTTCGTCATGGGCTCCATAAATGTGCACATTTTGCACTATCGAGTCAGATTTTCTGTTCTTCAGTGCACAATCTCATCTGGCCCATGTTGTATCAATGACTCATGTCGAAGCAGGGATCATTATTATTCTCCCATCTGAGTGGCAACACAGGATGGAATTTAAGAAGCAATTCAATTTTATACAGTGTAATTTCAGAGCAAATGTTATGTTTTTTTTTATATATATATTACAAGGGTCAGACGGGCACAGTGGCACTGTTCGAGGCTCGCAATTTCTCACCACAAGGCGTTATCCCCACTTGTTCCAGTTCCACGGCCTTCATATTTGAGCTCCGTGTGCGGGGACAGTTTGGGAATTTGGCATTGTGTCTGAGAAAATTGGAGTGCAAATGGACTTCTGATTTCTCCTTGTGTTTGTCATCCTCCTCTTGAGTGAAAGTGCAAGTCTTATTGGACATGCTTTGAGGACTAGCTCAGCGGGCATTTTCTGATGAACGAGCATGCAAAAGAGTTACCATATGTCTTGAGCGTTGCTATTAAAAATGCTGTATGAGAGAATTCGTCATTCGAAGGTAAGGAAAGAAATTGGCCCCTTTGTTCCAATAGTTTTTTCTGTGTCGTTCTGGGAGAATGCACATGAATAAGGCAATGGAGGTGTGACCTCTGCCTTTCTGTCTCTTCCCTCCCTGTTCGTAGCGAACTGCTCACAGCGGAGGGGATCATGCATGAGCCCGGCCACAGAATGAGGGAACTGGAATAAGAGAATATTCCCCAACGGAGAGATGGCAAACCAACGCGCGAGTGATTCATCTATACCATTATTCTTTCGGGATGCTATCAAGAGATGCTAAGTATTTTAACTAATTTTAATATTTTTGTCTTTCACCCATTCGTGGACCACCGGGGCATTCTGATGAGACAAAAGATGTGCACTGCTATCTCTGCTCAATTTTTCAGTGGTGGCATGTATGTCACTCTTTTCAGTCAGCTGTTGGATCTACTGTACACACAATGGTTTTGCGATCCAACCAAGTGCATCGCGTTAAGGAATGACTTTGAGCTAATATCGGCTTCATTTGGAATTTCCCTCATTTTTTCCACCACGGCTCACAGTTCACTCAGTACCGTGCTGGAACTTTGGGGCCGGGGTTGCCCTGGCAATGTTGCCACTATAGAGGATGAGCATGTGCTTATTAATGGAGTCTCTGTCGGTAGACATTCTCTTCTCTCTTGTTTTATGCACGGGGTATGCAGGCTTAGACCTTTTCGTCCCATCCGCGTTCCTTAATGCAATTTATCTGTTGTTTTAGAGGTGCTCTCAGGTGCTCTGTTCGAGCCCTTGGAAACAGTCGCTGATACGTTTCTGTCTCTTAAAACAGACCTGCTGGTGGCATTGGCGTCATTTAAAAGGGTAGGTGATTTGCATGCCCTGTCGATTAATCCCTTTTGTATGGATTTTGCACCAGGGTGTTCAAGGGTAGTGCTAAGACCTTGCTTGGGCTATTTGCCCAAGATTGTTTCTACATAATTTGACTCATAGACTATACATTTTCAGGCTTTCTATCATCCTCTATTTGAATCAGAGGAGCTTGAAAGATTGCATATGATTTGCCCAAGTTCGGGTGCAGCGATGTCCAAGCAAAGACTGTCTCATTGGCTAGTTGATGCAATTTCAAATTATTACAAAGCGTGCAGTTTACCTTTGCCTTTGGGTATTTGAGTGCATTATACAAGAATTATGGCATCCTCATGGGCTTTGACTAGAGGTGCATCCTTTGAGGACAACATTTGTTTGGTGGCAGGATGGTCCTCTTCACATACATTTGTTAGATTTTATAACCTGGACGAGGGTTTGACTCCTGCTTCCCAGGTTCTCTCTGTTGGAACAGGAATAATCTCATAATTCCCTTTACTTTATTTAGATGCTTTAGATCACTTGTGCACTGCAATATGCTTGCCACAAGGCCATATACAGTTGGCAGCTACTGTTCGCATGGCATGAATGTATATAGTTCACAATGCGATTACACAGCTCGAGTTCCTACAAAAGGGAATGTCTCGGTTACGTAAACCTGGTTCACTGAGAGGGAACAAGATGCTGCGTAAACCGGCCATACACTCTAGCAGCTGCATAGGCTCATGCCTTCATGCAGAAAATCTGACTCAATGGTGTCAAGTGAGCGCCTTTATGGAGCTCATGACGTAGCTACCTAGGGGCGTCACTTAAGGACCATTAGCCAATAAATTGGTGTGATTGTATAAGAGCTTCAGACCACGTGACACTCGGGGCTTCTCCCAATGTGATTACGCAGCATTCCCACTCAGGGAACCAGGGTTATGCTTGACATAACCGAGACGTTCTGCAATTGGTAATGAACCTTTTTGGCTCCATGTCAGGAATTAAGCCTTACAAGCTTACCAGGTGTAGTCATATTGTCTTTGACAATACAGGAAGGAAGTGCAGATGAATTGTTTTGACAAAGTTTCATGGCTTTCAAGAATTCCTGGCATTATTTAAATGTTTTAGATGTTGCTTTTCTTTAAGGAAAAGACATTTGTTCACAGGGGCGAAAATTTCATCAAAATGTTGGGGGGGACAATAAACATAACAATTCTCAAGAGCAATTTTTGAAGGGGACACCAAGGTTTTTTTTGTTGTTGCCCCATTTGCATTTGTATTATTTTATTTCTTAAACAATTATTTTAAGAATATATCATTATATTATTTACAATACACATATTTTAATGATATTTTAGGGGGGACAACCCTCAGATGGGGGGGGGGGGGTCCTGACCCCCCCGACCTCCTGCGATTTCCGCCTATGTTTGTTCATCAAAGCCAAAACCATGACACATTCTGGGTTAACAATTTCCTTACACAACATATTTGTGAAACAACCTTTTTTTTTTTTTTTTAAAGGGATCCTTCAAAAATGTCAGCCTTTACTCGCCCTCATGTTGTTTCAAACCCGCATGACTTTCCTTCTTCCATGAAATACAAAAGCATATTAGACAAAATTAGCCTCAGTCACCATTCACTTTCATTGTAAGGAAAAAAATAGACAATGAAAGTGAATGGTGACTGAGGATAACATTTTGCTAGGCTTTCGGGTTAGGAAGAAAAAGAGGGTGGGTAAATTATGACAAAATACAACATTTTGAGTGAACTATCATTTAACAAGAAAGCATAAATGTTGAAAGATTTCAAAGGTGGCAAAAGTTCACCAAATTGACATTTACAATCAGATCTAAAGACAATTTGGAAAAAAACTAACAAGCAGAGATGCAGTGTTCAAACAATCCATCGCTACAGACAATCAAATACCAAGTAATCTCCTTGTTAAATGTTCCTGTTAACTAATAACATGTTTGTTAACCCTTGGACTTGGTCAGCCTGACAACATTTTTGCATCCTGCTCAGCAGTCATGTGAAGTCATCTGGCTTCACCACGAGGAACTGTGAACCATAAACTTCATCAAACAGCTTATATGCTACAATGTTTGAAAGCAGATATAAAATACATAAATTGAAGCCATATTGTAATGCTTATTAAAAAGATCTACGCTGAGAAAACATAAGTGATGGGACACCTGAGTGTTTCTTGTTGTTGTGCATGCAAATTAATATGTCAAAGCTTCTAATTGGGAAATAAAAAACTGGATTAAATATTAAAAAATTATCATGCATGTATTGGGCGATTCCCAGGAAATGTCAAGCACATCATGAAAAAATAAAAGGTTTTTATTGGTGTTTTCGTGGTAATAACGGATATGCCAAATGTTTTCATTTGGTCCATAATTGGGCAATAAATATACCAGCAGCCGATACTTCTGTGCATCTCTAGGTATGTCCAGGCTAATAGAACAGATGTACTAATGGAATCATATCCTACAAGAGCCCTGTTACTGAGACATAAAATAAATGTATACCACGAATGGCTTTTTTTTAATTAAGACATACCCATGAGTAAGATGTTGTGTTGTGAATGCAGGCTAGTTTACTTTGGAGTATTAAAAAAAAAAAAAAAGTATCCAAAAAAGAAAACAAATTATTTTGTCTTTTTAAAACATAAGCAATATTATATAATAAGTAGTAAGGCCTTTTGACCTATTACTCTCACAAATGGAAAGGCCTCTGCTCTATCCCTACCCAGCTTTTGGGTTGCCATAAATAATTAGTATAAATTATTATATTCCAATTCACAACAAAAGACACTATGATGAGAATGGTGGAAGTTGTGTATTACATTACAAAATAAAAATGGTATCATTCTGTAAAAGATGACACAATAATATCATGTTTCCTATGTAAATTCAGACCATTATTGCATAGCACATCTAGTCAATGTTGTTGTGCACATCTGTAATGACCTCCCTGACCTTGAGCCTGCTCAACCACATCAGAGATTTTGATATAGTATTGACAGTTGCGCAGCAACCATTGACTAAGTGGTCATTTAAAGCGCCAGTGGAGACCTGACTTACTTTAATCATTAAAACACACCCTCTTGTTACAAATGAGAGACCTTGCACCAGACAGTATATCTGTGTGCTGAGTGCAAATCAATATGTGTTAAAGTAGGTCTGTACGAATCTCTTTGACACTTCTACTACCTCAGTGTGTTTTCATATAATAATACTGTACATGAGCCTGTCAGTTTCCTATTTGTGAAAGGATACTATATAACCATCAAATGCAGCAGTTGTGTAAAATAGCACGAATTTGTATCCATATTGCATAGTAGCAAAATGCAATAGTGTATTGATAAATGAAAAACGCAAGGGGTGAAATTTTACTTAAGTGCTATTTGATTTATTCACATACCTCCAATATGCTATCCAGTCCAGCAAACTGAGCAAAAGTGATTTTAAATTCCCTCATGCATTAGTCCCGCAGAGCGAAATCACACACGTGTGTTTGTATCAAAATCATGAATCCATTCTCGCGCCAGTAGTCTCGCGCGGCGAAGCAGCAACAACAACAACAGCGCGAGCAACGATCTATTAATATTGTCCTTCTCAACAAGCACTAACAGCAATATGGCTGCCCAGACTCAATTTTCTGGTTTCAGACGCGCTTTCTTGACTCTAGAAATGGAAAACACGGATCAATGACGAGACATGCCGACTACCCTCTCAATTGCACTTGTTTTGGGTCGACAGAAGTGAAGGGCTCTTGGAGAAGATCCTGGTAGTCATAGCAACAGCCAACAGAGAGCATGCTTTATCGTGGCATCCGTAATGAATAGCGCAGTACTCCTCCCTTGTGGTGGATTTTTACTGAGGAATGTTTTCCTGGAGGTTACACGTTATGTGATGATGTTTAGTGGAAGTTCATTGTGAAACAGTACAATGGATATTTAATTAAAGTGTCAATGCCTCTAGTAATTGCAGTACATTTTTTGTGAATGACAGTGCTTTGGCTGACTGTGCAAGACAATTTTATGGCATTATTAAAAATTATTAATTATGGCATGGTATATAATTGTCTTGAATATTAGCATTTAATGGCCCATGAATCTCTCAGATCTTATACTTTGCAATCAACTGAGTTATCTCCTATGCTTAAAGGAATAGTTCAACTGTTCAGTTGTCAGCATTTATTCACACTTGTGTCATTCTAAATCCGGTACTACTTTTTCCTCCATGGAACAAAGAAGGAGAAATTCTGAGGAATTTGCTGGTGGCTTTTTTCCATGCAATTTCTTTATATAGGGACTTGTACTTTGAAGTCTAATAAAAAGATGCAAAAGCACAATAAAAGTATTACTAAATGTATAAACCTAATAGTGGCTTGTGCACTGTATTCTGAAGTCATAACAACAAATGTCTTTCTTTCTCACACAAAACTATCGCATGGCCTCAGAAGACTTAGACTATAGCCCATGAGTCATATAAGTTTGAAAGCATCAGTCCCAGTGCATTCTTCAAAACATATACTTTATTTTTCCACTGACGAAATTACAGAGCCCCTTAAAGAATTACAAGGTGGGAAATTATTTTGCGTGTCCTCACAATAAGTTTTATGTTCCCTCGCAAAGTTTGCACTCCCTCGCAACACATTTTGCGTGCCCTTTACCGGTAGTTTGTATTCCCTTGTAATAGGTTTTGCGTGTCATCGCAATTGTTTTGTGTGCCCTCGCTATAAGTCTAAAATGGTTTTACTAACCATATTTTTTACCTTGAAATTCGCAGTAAACCCAAAATAACAATACACGAAAATGAAAACTATGATAATAAAATCATTATTTTGTGGTTATTATTTGTAGTAAAACTATAGACACCACAATAATTACCATGGTCACCATAATGTACTATACTATACTGTATTAAAACCTTAAAAAGGAAATGCAAAGTATTGCTAAGGCATGCAAAACGTATTAAGAGGAAACACAAAACTTTCAGAACAAAAATTCCCTCTAAGGGGCTCCAAACAAAAGAAAGCCATAGAAGTTTGTAACGACATAAGGGTGAGTGAGGTTTTTCTTTTTTTTTTTTTTTGGATGAACAATCTCTTCAAGGAAGTTGTAACTTTTTGTGCTTTGGGAAATATGCTGGCATGTGAAAAAGAAAGTAGGTTGGTTGGTTAAAATTACCTACCTGGCACTGTCCATTATTTGTGTGCCAAAATAGTGTGTAATGAGACAAAAATCACTATAAAATAAACTGATACCTTCATTAACTTTTATTATACTCTGATTGTGCCAAGCAGGTCCTCCTGTAGACGTGCCACATCTTTAATCAAGTACCATTTTGGGTATTTCCTTGTCCCTGATAGGATTGATTGATGCTGTCATACATTTGCTCACAAATTTAACTGGCAAACTGTCTCTACATGTTGCACTTTAAGAGACGGGGCCTGATAGAAAAATTACATGGAAGATAGTCAGTGCATTTCGGATAACAAAATGTTGATTATATCAACAGCAGGTACTCTGTATATCAACATATTTTACTGGTCCTGTATATGATTAATCTCACAGTGTATTTTAATATACAACTTTCTTAACAGATCATCCTGAGATTTTGACCTGACCTCTGTCTCAATGCACCTTGTGTACCATTTAACAGCAACCAAAGCAGAACGGCATTTCAAAGCACAGGAAACAGGTCAATGGCTTTATTCAGATTTTTAAGGATTGCTAAATTCCACTTGTGTTAATCTTTTTCACATGGAAATGTTTGATTTCTTTATAGGGTTGTTTCAGTATAAGCTGGTCCAGAAATATAGGGCACCTCAAAATTCGGAAACGTAATGTCTGAGACACAAATCACCCATCTTATCTCTGAATACAATGGCAAACTACATGTATGAGCATATATTTTTATGCAATGCTTGGTAGTAGCCACTAATCAGAAATATTATACAAATACTTAGCTGCAAGGGCTTTGGATGCACACTAATTTGAAACACTTTTATAAGGTCAACAAATAATAGCTATATTTTAGAAAGGAAATGAGAGCAGAGATTAATTGGCATCCCATCCAGGGCCGAATTAATGCATGGGCTGACCTGGGCTTAAGACCAGGGCCCCGAACTCACAGGGGGCCCCCATTCGTGACGTCTACCGCTACCAAATTCTCCACCTCCAAACATCGTGGGAGGAATGCGTATAAAGGCGAATGTAGAGGCTTTCAGCGGAGACTCTGATAAGGATGCAGAGAAGTTGTGCAACATCAGCTGGTACACTGAGGGGTAATCACAGGCACACGAGCAATAGTGAGAGAGAGGAGTATGGATTTTATTTAGATCCCTCTCGCACCTGCATGCCCGTCCACCTCTTGATGTAATTTTTCCTTGCGATCACGTTTATATATTTATGTGCTGAATGAGAAGCTAAACTATAAAAGTGTGATGAGATTAGTTAAAAGATGCCCTAATCAACAGACGAGTGCAGCGCTTGCATTTAGGTGATACTCTAAACGTGTCAGCTATTCAGCGAAGTTGAGCGCATTTCAGCCTTTGTTGTAGACTTTTGCTTTTTGCTTTTAAAAAAAACACAATGCAAATAAGAACAAAATTCACATTCACGCTTTTTAAACCACAATGATGTGGACTCTCAAAAATGCATTAGCCTATTAAGGGAAACAAGCAAACACAAACACACAAAGTGGGGTTCAAAAGTCTATGTCTGTTTGAAAATCTAAATCAAACATGGAAATACATTTTCAAGATATTGAAAAATGTATGACATAGAATGAATTAGAAATATTTAGGATTCCACAATTTGTAGATCACTAAAATCAAGCAAATTTGTGATATTAACAGTCTTAACTTTTGTACAAAAGGTCAGGTTTTATTGCTTTGAAGAAGCATACAAGATCCTGTGGAACATTCATACATCATACTCATATAACATACTCGGGTTTTACACAAACTTTTACATAAACTGTTATGCTTCTAAAGTAATTGGGAATGAAAAATAAACTGAATTAAATTAGAAAAATACAAATAAAGAGGACTCAAACATGTGGGTCAGCACAGTTAATAACAAAGAAAATTAAAAATGGCATTAACAGGGAAAGGACAATTAAAAAATCAACAAGAATTGTCAAAATTATAAAATGATAAATTGTAACAAAATCAAAAATTTTGTAATTCCCTGGTTTAACACAAGTTCAAATAATATTGGACTGGCAACTTTTGCTTACAAACTTTGCTTCACAAATTTGATTCTGTTCAGTGCTCTTACAGTCTCTCTGTGTATGTCTCTCATTCAGTTTGCTGCTTGCATAGGCCAAGTTAAAATATTTTAGAAGTTCTTCCTTCACTGAAGGACAGAGTTGACTCTGGGAAAATGTTGTTTTTATCAATGCCTTTTATTACATCCCTCATTGTGAGGAGGATGAGGACGCATGACCACGCCCTCCTCCATGTCACGCTCATATAATTTAACAAAATTATGTTTTCATCTAACATCGTGATATTAGATTAATAAAATTAAATTTAACAACAGTAGTGCACTCCAGCCAGGTCTCCTATGCAACCAAATTGGCCCGGGTTCTAGGGAGGGTAGAATCACATGGGGTAACCTCCTCGTGGTTGCTTTAATGTGGTTAGTTCTCGGTGGGGCACATGGTGAGTTGAGCATGGATGCAGCGGTGGATGTTGTGAAGCCTCAACACACACTATGTCTCCATGGCAATGCGCTCAACGAGCCATGTGATAAGATGCACAGGTTGATGGGAGGAAATTCGTCCTCCGCCCCTCGGATTGAGGCAAGTCACTACGTGTCCACGAGGACTTAAAAGCACATTGGGAATTGAGCATACCAAATTGGGAGAAAAAACAAACAAAAAACAACAGTAGTGCAATCCAAGTGTCGTAACTAAATCAAATAGGTCTACAGTAAATAAGGGGATCTTGGCATATTCAAGACATTAAGACCTCTGAGTGGAATAACAAGACTTTGTGGCACAGATAAACTTTGTGAAATCAAAGAGAATGCTTTGGGAATTTCAAAATATCTTACATTAACAGTATTTGTGAATCTTCCTCAAGAGGATAGTCCTCATGAACATTACACCAAAAAATTTATAACAATTTACTTATACCAAAGTAAATTTTCCGCAAGTTCCTGCCATGGCTTATCAATTGACATACTGAACAGGATTCCCTCCATTGTTCTTTAGATGGTATAGTGACTAAAGTTTCCCTCATCAGGGATGGAAGAAATTACCCCTTCCCCCCTGCAACAGAGCCCTGTTAGCCCTGTGATTACTGTGAGACCCCTAAAAGGATAGTTTTACCTGCAGACAGAGAGTCCTCTGTCCACTTTACAGAGGCTTCCATGTTGCTCTCCCTTTGTTGGCCTGCTCATACAGCAACTCCGGCTGTAATTGGAATCTAGTCCTACACAATGACTCAAGAGAGGTGAGGAACTAGTCTGAAGCCACAGGCTGGGAAAAGCAGGTCATACCTCCCTACACCTATACACAATACCCACAAAACCCTACCAAGGCCTGGAGTTCACAGGAAATTTAAACCAGTGAAATCTCCTGTAACAGAATACTGTGAGATTCTTAGGTTTCACAGACACGTTGCTGCCGCACATATGCCTGAAAACTAGAAATGTAGCTTGCTATATGGTGAATTTTCATTTTCTCTCATTTATATGAAAACAAGAGCCCTAAACGCATAAGAACATTTTAAATCAACGTGAAGTATCTATATGTTGCCGGGAAGTCTTAGTAATGCAATATGGGAGACTCACAGACTACAAAAAAAATTTACCAGCCTTCTTTTTTGTAAAATACATGTGGCAAACTGTACCATGAATCGTTATATACTCACTAATCACTTTATTTGGAACACAATGGTCCTAATAAATTGCTTGACATGGTCTTCTGCTGTTGTGGCCAATTTTCCTCGAGGTTCAATGTGGTGTGCTTTCTGAGATGCTATTTTACTCACTACAATTGAGTGGTTATTTGAGTTACCGTAGCCTTTCTGTGACCTCGAATCAGTCTGCCCATTCTCCATTGACCTCACTTATCAACAAGGCATTTCCATATTAAGAACTACCGCTCACTGGATGTTTTTAGCTTTGGCACCATTCTGAGTAAACCCTAGAGACTGTTGTGTGTGAAAATAACAGGCGATACAGCCGTTAGATAAATAATCAAACTAGCCCATCTGGCACCAAAAATAATGCCACGGTCGAAATCACTGAGATCACATTTTTTTCCCCATTCCGATGGCTGATGGCAAATTTAACATAAGCAGCCACATCTCTACATTAGGGGCAAGTGGGGCTAAGCTACACCAGAGGTGGACTATTGTGCAAATTTCATGGCATCATCATAAATTTAAAGGGTTAGTTCACCCCTCAAGCCATCCTAGGTGTATATTACTTTTTTCTTTCAGCCAAACATAATCAGAGTTATATAAAAAAATATCCTGGCTCTTCCAAGCTTTATAATCGGAATGAATGGTACCTTAGATTTTGAAGCACAAAAAAGCGCATCCATCCATCAAAAAAGTAATCCATACGGCTCCAGGGGGTTAAAAAAGTCTTCAGGTAATGGCCGTCCCCACGTTCACTGGCTTAATCTATTCTCTGCACTTTCGCATTCGTCACTTCTCACCAGAGCTTACACTACACCTATGTCATAACCCAGAACTCGACTCTCTCGTGAACAAGCGGATGGCTGTTACCGGAAGCCAGTGATTATAGTTTCTTACAAAAACGTATCGCTTCACTTCAGAAGGCCTTTATTAACCCCCTGGAGCTGTATGGATTACTTTTTTGATGGATGGATGTGCTTTTTTGGGCTTCAAAATCTAAGGTACCGTTCACTCCCATTATAAAGCTTGGAAGAGCCAGGATATTTTTAAATATATCTCAGATTGTGTTTAGCTGAAAGAATAAAGTCATATATATCAAGGATGGCTTGAGGGTGAGTAAATTATGGGATAATTTTCATTTTTGGGTGAACTACCCCTTCAAGAAAGAACATATTTTCTGTATTTTAAAAGTATTTTATTTCCATTATACAAGGATATTCTTTGATAAATTCTATTATTATTAAAGTTTGTTGTGTAAAAGCCATTTAATCATTCTTATTTGCTCTGCGTGGGGCTAGCCCTTCATCCTCAATGTTAATCAACGGAGATCTGGCGAAAAAGCCGCACATTACCAGGTGTAAATGATGATGGTGCCAGTTAATACGCATCTAATACGCATAGTAATACCAGGGAATAAACAGTGAACATCCACAGAGGGAATGTGAGGGACAAAGAGTGTAGTCAAAACTGATGCACTAGGTAAAAAAACAATTTTGTTTCTTTTTTATCTGTAAAAATGACAGACAGGATTTGGAATTATTCATCAAAATTTCAAATGATCGGTCAAATAATTACATGTTAAGTGATTATTAATGCTAACAATCACTTTCCCCTAAGGCAAATGAGTGCTAACAACACCTGTTTTACGCAAGGAGAATAAGGAACAACGGGAATTAACAGATTAAAAAACTCTGAAGTAGATTTGTTTCCAAAGGATCAGTCCCCTTAAATGCCAAAATAATGTATTAAGTTTTTGTATAGTGAAAGGGAGAAAAACAAGTGAATAAATTTGATCACTACACATTTTATCATTTAATTACATTTTGTGGGGTGTTTTTGTAATTCATGAAAATTATAAAATACTCCATTACTGCACAGGTACAAGTTTTACAGGTGGGTGTTGTTTAAGGGTAAATCAGCACAGCGGATCAGATTAATCATTTTATTTGATAGTTTCTCTGAACAGTGATTTACCCCTGTGAATCAAACAAAACAGGTGTAGGCATACTGAAAGTGCACACTCACTGAAAAGCAACATGATAATGCACCTGAAGATCAATGTTTACTTTACATTTGATCTTTAGATTTATTTTATGTTGTTTAACTTGTTTCACATTGTCCCTCTTTAGCAACACGTCATACTGTGTCCACATATCCAAAATAGCTTGAATCAGTCAATCAATAAAACAAGTAAAACCTTATCTGTTGCCATAGTTGTGAAGATACAGTAAATAGACAGACAGACAAACAGACAAACATACAGACAGACAATTCTTCATGGTCTTATTGTTCATGTTGTAGTTCTAGTCACAACTATAGAATAGTTTTGGCTATATAGTTACTAAGCAAAGCAGTCCTGGGAGACTTTGGCAGCAACAGGATCCTGGCACCAGACGTGTGGCCTGGCCTTAGAAGCTAAAAGCCGGCTCAGCTGTGTGTCGGAGGTCTTGTAATATACCCTGTGATGGTTGTCTGACTTTGTCACCTCCTGGAAATGTAATACTAGGTTCATACCTACTTTGTTCCTTAGCTGTCACAGTAACTTACTATGTAACTACATGCTGCACAGTGGAGCTCTTATAGTACTAGAGTACAGTCAAACTTAGTATTTTTAAAGCAAGTACAATGTATAGGCTAATCTTTCAATTTGGGTATAGACAAAGCAAAAAACAGCATCAGAATAGACTAGTTTCTAAATTATATATATCTGTAAATAGATTATTACTGCTTAGAAAAATGAACAATTAAAATTAGCATGAAACTGTCCAAGACTGATCAAAAAGTGTGCAAATGATGTTGTTATATACCCATGACAGGGATTAAACATCAATGTCCCATGTCATTTCATGTCTTTCCAGAAGGCAAAATGGCTCATATCTGTCTACATAAGCAGCAGTTGAGAGTTAAACGTCAATGTTGTTTCTAATAAATACCTTAACTGCAACAAGGATTAATGTGATAAGTATTTCAAGACGTATACATCTATCCCCATTACCTAGCATAAATGTTTGTATATATATATACAGATTCGTTAAAGCCCTCTAATGTCAGAGTTTATGCTAAATCAGTGTTATAAAATCTGTGAAAATAAGTATTAGAATTAAATTAATTACTGTGTCTAATTCAAAACAAACATAAATAGAAAAGAATGTTGCTCAAAGCAAAAAGACACATTACCTTCAAGTGAAGGCATTTTGGCTCTGCTTGGCAGTGATGTTGGTTGTGTCTCTTGATTCACAGAGAGGAGCACAAGCTCCTTGATAAAGCTCTCAGCACCTGCGTCCTCCACATGATCTTATCATTCCCCAGCTGTTATCCAAAACATATATGTCAGTCACAAACCAGCCAAAGTGTTCACGTTTAGCTCCAGACTCCAGGTCCTCTCAATGAGTGCCAGCTATCCAATCCGAAACTCCTGCATGTCCTCTATTTTACTCTCAGCTGCCAGAGTGCCCTTCTTTGTGCTTCACCTTCCCCTGCAGAATTAGGTTCCACAGGATGCCGACAACTTCGCTGTCAGTGGTTGTGCAAAGCCAGTCTGTGATGCTCAACCTGTATGTAGGGGGTTTGAGCTACTGAGCTCATGGCCCTGAGCTACTGAGCTAGTAAGAGCTCATGTCACTCCAGGTAAATTCACACGGCTTTCAGCCATGGACCAAGCATTCTTTGTGTCTCACATTTTACAAATGCTATAAGCTGCCTGGGTTTAGCACGTCAGTGGACCAATTAGAGCTTAGAGGCTATGGAGGAGGCTGGGTAATCGGCATTAAATCAAAGCAGATGGGAATGACTGAATATACCATGAAAGGTTATTAGTGGTGGCAGTGAGCTGCTCAGTGGCAACGGGCAGCAGTAATCCATTTTACCCCTGCAGCCTTTGCCTTTGACGCTTTTACGTGCATACCTGCCCTATTATCCTGCAAGGTTATTTCTGTTGCAGTTTATTTCTGTTTCAAAGTTGAAGAGTCATTTTATATGACACGTTTGTATAACTTCTTTATAAAGAAAGAAAGAAAGAAAGAAAGAAAGAAAGAAAGAAAGAAAGAAAGAAAGAAAGAAAGAAAGAAAGAAAAAGCAATAGAGCAATAAATTGTTCAGGATTCTGAGTAGTTGCAATTACATGACCCACAACCTAATCAGAATCATTGGGACATTATGTAAGAGGCATAGTAGAACAAATCCCATAATATTCTACCAGTTCAACCAGACTGACCCTGAAAAAAGCCTTAAGTGTTCTGTACAGTACAAGAGATTTATTTTGTATTAACAAGCATGATATTTTTAAAATGGAAAGTTCCATTCCTGGGTGCTGATTGGTCAACAGCCATGCTTTATTCATGATAAAGCACAGCTCTGACCTCTTCACCTAACTTCTATTTGTATCAGTCCTCAGCACCCATAGCCAGGGTTCTTGTTGCCTGGCAATGTTCAGTTTAATGTTTACTGCTATACAATGATTTTACTTGCAACATATAATGAACACTTGTGTCCTTAATATTTGTTTTATATTATATAGTTTTATAAAATAAATAAGGCAGTCAAGGCTGTACCATATTGTGAATATAGTCACGGCTAAATGGGTTGCAGGCAATCTGCTTCGTGTTGTGCCTAAGTTACTTTATATTTGCCTTTCAGCTGTAACTATATTAACAATATAGCATGGCCTCTCATAAATTAAATGCTATTTTTAAATTAAGGTAAGCCAGTTAGTTTAGATGTTACTGCTTGAAGGACATTTTAAATTACCTGACAAAACATCTTCCATGGACTAAATTACCCCTCGGGTAAAAGACACTTTTGCATTTTATTTTCTCTACTAATCGGCAGCAAAAAACACCACAGTACTTTCCTTAACACCTGTTTGCCACTATAGACTACAATATTCCTGATGCATGAGATGATTGCATTGTCTTGTCTATAAGAATCCTGTAAATTATCACATTTATTTTGAGACAAAAAACATATTTTTTATTTTCAGTTTTCTTCAAGGTCATTAAATCAAAAGTTTTTAATAACTATCCAATATGTTAGGATAGCATTTGGGGTAAAAAGCAACTCTGTTGCATGGACTAAAGGCCCCCATAAAACACATTGTTTTTCTTAAATGGGGCTAATAGATTTGCAATGAAAATTTTTCAAAGTGGTCTCATGTTGACTGATCCAATCACAATGAAGATTAATTTGTTTATAGAATACTAGAGATGTTATGAAATCCTAAATGTGACTGAAATTAACAGAATTTTTTTCATGAAGTGGTTCATTTAATAAGCATTATCATAAGTTCTTATTAAAAAAAAAAAAAAAGCATGTTAATGTCTCAAAAGCACTTGCCCAAGTTCACAAATTTTGCCCTATAAATATTGTCCCTTTATTTACACAATATCAATATAATCCCCTCTGGGAGCCTTTTAACCTGAGTGTGAGATAAAAGTCTCCCTCTCCACCTCCCCACCACCAAAAAATAAATAAAATAAAAAATCTTAATCAAAACAACCTTTCATAATTATTTATTTTACAAATTATGTTGCTTCATCAATATTCAATAAAAATACATTTCTTTTTTCAATCTATATATATATATACAGGTTTTTTTTCCAGCAATGTTTCTCCACTTTGTATATTAAAGTACAGTTTAAAAATACTTCACACGTTGCAGTACATTCATGTCTGGAGTCCAAAATAATGTCTATTACAAGCAATCCCAGTCAGTGACGCCTATTTATGTCATCAATACCAAAACATGCAAGGGTGGAAAGGGAATCCATCAAGTCAGAGTGGACACTAGACATTCCGCCACTGGCTACTGAAAAGTCGTAACAAAGACGTAATGCTAGGGCTGGCGGCACCTTAAGTGAGTGGACAGTGTGAATGGAGGGTGACCAGGGGGCTTGAGTTATGAGTATATCATTTTCATCATGACCTTTCAGTACCTCTCATCGCTGGCCCTCCCAAGACGACGCCAGCTATTCATCTATCCACCTCCTAGGATTCACAGCTCCCGACCTGACGACCCCAACCACACAGTATCCACTTGCACTATTTATACACACTTTTCATAAATAAACTTGCCACTGAAGCACCCGAGCCCACAGTGTTGGTCCTCAGAGGACTTGACCCTGTGGATTACACTTTCTCTTCAGATTTGAGTAAAAACAATTATAATATATATATATATATATATATTAGCCTATTTGCAGTTGGGTCAGAATGTTATATTTCCAATTATTGAAGTACAGGAGCTAGATTTCCACCACATGTTGAGTTATTGTCAGATCTGTATATTGATAAATAAATCTATTATTTTTCATTCCCCTCTGTATTTCATTTATAAATATTTAGCTAATGAGATGTATGAAATAGTAGATAACAAAATGTCTGCTGTAATGTGCATCTATACACAAGGAACATTTCCCTCTGCATCTTTAATATATTTTGTACATGTATATCTCAATAAATACGTTTTCATCTGTAAATACATGTCCCATTTTCTCAAAACCAATTTAAACAGAAGCGAAACCAAGCTAATTAAGAAAATCCCAGGAGGTTCAATGGCATAAAACCTAAAGCTAATGTATTTTTTCTTTCTTTTTTCATATATGTATTACTTCATTTATTTATTGATGGTAACACGTTATAATACATTATTAATAACATGAACAAAAATTATTTAATTGAAATGCTTTACAGATCCTTAACATGACTAAATGCACATTCTGATAGAAACTGATTGTATGCCACATGAACGTCTGGTCTGTTAAGTTCGGTATGATGTAATATTATGAAATTACTTATTTATTCAGGTATATTTATTTAAGTATTAAATTATATGTATTTATTTACTTGAAACAAGATCCTTGATAGGTAAAATATAAGAAATGACATTGCTAAGTATTTGTTTAAATGTATAAGTATATAACTAATGTATTATTAATGAGTGATTTTTGATGATACAGCTCATGTATGTATTAATAATTCCTACAGGCAGAGTTATTATTTGCTTTCATGTACAGTACCAAAGCAGTCTTGTGTTGAGATTAAAGGAATATTCCGGGTTCAATACAAGTTAAACTCAAACGACAGCATTTGTAGCATGATGTTGATTACAAAAAAATAAATATTTGTACTTCACACACACACACAAAAAAAAAAAAGGATTCCAGTGAGGCATTTACAATAGAAGTGAATGGGGCCAATCTGTAAACAAAACTATCTGTAAAATACTCACTGTTTTAGAAGTATAACCACAAGACGTAAACAATATGCAGTTATCATGATTTAAGTGTGATAAAATTGCTTACTAACCTTTTCTGTGTAAAGTAATATAAATATCAACTTCATTGCCATGGCAATGTAAGGTAAACAAACCTTAAAACCCTAAAATGACTGTACATTTTTTTTTTTTTATTGAATCAACTTAACAGCTAAAATAATACATGCGATTCAACAGAAGAATTAATGTAAGTGCTTTTAAAAAATTATAGGCTACATATTTCTGCCTTTAAACCCTCCAAAATCTGCCCCCATTCACTTCCATTGTAAGTGCCTCACTGTAAATTCAATTTGTAATTTTTTTTAAGAAAAGGAGGGACGCGTCGAAATAAATGTTTGTGATAATCCACATTACGACACAAATGCTGCTTAATTTGAGTTTAATTTGTATTGAACCCCGAATATTCCTTTTACAGTGGCATTTGCTGTTCTATGGCTCCACCTAGTGTACTACATGAAAGTTGCAACTTTTTGATGTCAGTTTCGATTTATTTTATAGGATTTTGTGATTACATGATTAAACTCAAAGAATAAAATCAGTATTAACCATGATAGGCACTTTAACTTTCATTTCCTCGGTGGAGAACAAAAACATACAATTGGACCTTTCAGTTTTTTGACAGAGTAGCCTAACGAACAACTTTGCCACAGATAAAATGGTTAACTGTGGACAGCATGACACAACTATTTGTCAGCAGATATTTACTTTTAAGTGTGAGATCTTAATTGTGATGTGTTACTTTGACCTATGTAAAATGGCCATGGACTAGGTTCCATTGACAATAAGATCTGTGAGACAGTGTGTCGTACGGGGACTGACAGCTCGTCACTTGCTTGGCCGGCTCTCATCATCTCCGCGATCTGACTGGCAGAAGGTGAAGCTGTCAGTCACATTCATTAATGCAGGTGACCGTATTGCGCATTCTACCGGATCCAAATATGGCTCCACGGACAAAAGTTATCGCGATTTCGATAAGACTCCTGAGGAGAACTCGGATCGAACACTTGAATGGAAGAGGTTGAGACGAGCTCAGGACAAAATGAGTCCAGTACAAGACAGAGAGGACAGCTTAAAGTAAGCCTTTCTCTTTCTTCTGCCCTCATGTCAAAACAGACAATGACGTTTTAAAAAGAAACTGCAATCTGTTGATTCTTTGAAAAGTAAAGAAGATCAAGAAACATATATGTATGCATTGCCTTCTTATTTACAGATTTATGTTGCTACTCTCATGATACACTATGCATGCACTTGAGTAATAATGCAGCAAAATGGATATTTAGAGCTGTGTACAAGGACTACAACTAGAAATCCAGTCATAACTTAAAGAGCTTTAAGAGCTTCAATATTTAATTGAAAAGTGTTTGGTGTTACACATTTAGATAACTAATTAATACAAGACTAATGTCATAGAATCAGGGTATAGTCTTTCCTTTGGCACAAGCATATCTGATTGCCCAATCTACACCAGCATTTAGTTACGACTGAAGTCCCTTCTCAGAGCTGATCCAACTGTCGTGTTTTTTTTTTTTTTTTATCTTATCCAACTGTCGTGTATTAGATGGAAACGCTGTCCAGTGACGTCATTGGCTGTAGTGAAAGTCGTAAGCATTCAAACGAGTGCAGCTGCACCATATCATAGGAATTAGCCACATTTAGAAAAGTCGTAGGAATCCTGACGATTTAGTCGTGAGAGTGTATTAGCTGAGCTTTGAAAACTGATGGAGACGAATTTGTAGTTTACTTATAATGTAGTTAAAGGCAACTGCAAGAATAAAAGTGATTGTTGTCTTTCTCTATTTGTATTTAAAAAGATTCAACACCTTGGAAACAGAACACTGAATAAGCACTGTGGGATAGTTCACTCAAACATGAGAATTCTGTCATTTTTTCACTCACCCTCATGTTGTTCCAAAAATGTATGGCTTTTTACTTCATCAGAACACAAAATGCAAATTGGCTAATGACTCCTTTTATGTTTTATGGAAGAAAGGCAAACAAGTTTGGAACAAGATGAGGGTGAGTAAATGATGACAGATTTTCATTTTCATTCTGGGTGAACTATAACTTTAAGAATATATTTGTTGTGTAGTTATCTAACATATGGTTATAGATAACCATTTAATTGAAGTATTTGTTCTATATTGAGGCTTCCACTTAAAAGTTTCATGACATCATTTATGAAAATGATGACACTTTTATGCACTTCATATGTTTTAAGTGCAGTGTATATCAATTTGATACGCAATCAGTTACTTTTTATTTATTTACTATTACTTTTACTCTTATTACATTATTTTACTTTTGTGGCTTTGATCAATTCAGTATTTCTTGCGACTGGGTCAATGACAAAATAGATTGTCCTAGGTGATTAAAAAAAAAAAATAGATATCTTACATTTTTTTTAAAGTTCATAGAAATGTATTCTTTGTGTCCAAATTGTTTTAATAAAATAAAAAAATAAAAACATGTATAGCATTTCTACAAAAAAAAAAAAGTAAAAAGGATTCAATTAATTTAAAATATGTTGTTGTAACCATCAAGCCAAAGGTATCTTGCATCTTGAATACATGAAAGTGTATACAACTTAATCATTAATTTAAAAAGTTTTCAAACACATTCAAGGTAAAAAAATATATTATTTTAGAAATATCATGAATTTTGAGTAAAAATGTCAAAATATTCTTGAAACTTCACACAGGTCTAAAGGGGTCCTCTCTATTTTATGGTTTTTGTCAAAAAAAAATAAAATAAATAGTACTCACAGTACATGTTGGTTACACCACATGATTTTGATGTGGTGGACAAAAGTTTTACAAATATTAATCCTTTTTTAAAACTATTTTCAGCTGTTGAAAAAAAAAAATCAGCTTTTAATGAGACTTTGATTCTTTTATTTTATTTTTCTCTGCGGACGGTTACACCACATGTTATTTTTTTAGTTTAAGACCCAGAAATAAATATCAAAATTACGTTAAACTCAGAAATAAATAATAATAATAATAATAATAATATTAATAATAATAAACACGTTCATCACAGAAGATGTTTATTCAAGTAATAATTTTGTGTGAATTCCATTTTTTTTATGATTTTTTTATTTTTTAAATGAGCATCTTGTCACTGACCTGACCTCACTTACATACCAACAGATGCAACATGCATTAACAAGATGTCTAGTTTTACTGAAACTTCAGAACATAATAAACTTTACTTAAGCTCTAGTTCATCAAGTACATGCAATACTAGCCGTAATGTACCTAAACTTTGATAAAAGAGAAAGATATTACAAACCAACACCCTGAAATTCACTTACAAATATAGCAAGTTAAACTACTTGCAGTTCAAGTTTTTATTTAGTAATTTGATATTCTGTTCCACTGACTCTGAGAGATAATTATTTTGAAAATGCCTGATGGGAATCTACAGATTTGATGTGTTAGGTCTGATGTTATTTGAAGCTTCTCCTTGGAATGGCGTAATATTTGACAAGCTCGTACCTAAGTGAAATCACTGTCCCTTTGTGCTTGCTGCTAAAAGGCAGACAAGAGAAAGAATCCTTGTTAGTCAGCTGAGCCCTTCTGCAGCCATGCTGCTCATGCATGTTTCATTAGGCGCTGTTGGGCAACCTGCTGAAATTATTTGCTGTTTGCCTTGTGAAAGATATATGAGCCGTTACTGATGCTGGGCTTCCTCTTTGACCTCTACCAACCGTTGAAGCCCTCACCCTGGACTAATTAGTTTTTCCCCCTTTCTTTTGGCTACATCTTGTGTAGCTGCGGTGTCAGTTTGTGTTCAAGTGTGCACAAACAGTTTTTCACCTCTGCCCTCCCCACTTTTCTTTTTATCAGCTTTCTTTGTGGTTTATGTTTGATTTGTTTTCTTATTTTCATTCACTATTGCAATGGCTGTCTTCTACAGGAATCGTGTTGTCTTCTTAAAGAGTTAGTTCACCCAAAAATGAAAATGATCCCGTAATTTACTCACCCTCAAGCCATCCTGTAAATTACTTTCTTCTTTCTGCCAAACGCAATCTGAGTTTATTAAAAAATATCCTGACTCTTCCAAGCTTTATAATGGGAGTGTATGGTACTTTAGATTTTGAAGCCCAAAAAAGCGCATCCATCCATCAAAAAAGTAATCCATATGGGTCAAGGGGGTTAATAATGGCCTTCTGAAGCAAAGCGATGTGTTTTGTAAGAAAAATATCCATATTTATAACTTTATAAAATTATAATCACTGCCTTCCTCTATCCTCTGCACTTCCACGTTCATCACTTCTCACCAGAGCTTACACTACGCCTATGTCATACGGCGGAACGCGATTCTCTCGTGAACGCATGGACGGCTGTTACTGAAAGCCAGATATTATAGTTTATAAAGTTATAAATGTGGATATTTTTCATACAAAATACATTTCTTCAGTTCAGAAGGCCTTTATTAACCCCCTGGGGCTTACTTTTATGGGCTTCAAAATCTAAGGTACCATTCACTCTCATTAGAAAGCTTAAAAGAGCCAGGATATTTTTTTAATATAACTCAGATTGTGTTTGGCTGAAAGAAAAAGTAATATACACCTAGGATGGCTTGAGGGTGAGTCAATTATGGGATAATTGTAATTTTTCATTGAACTAACCCTTTAATCTGCACTGTAGAAATGATGTATTATTTTTTTATTTTATTGCTTAATGTGGTAGCAGATTAATTCTGATTATTTTATCTAAAATTATTTCAATTATATTACATTAGGTTTCTCAAACAAAAGTTAATTTAAAACCAGGTCAATTGGGCCTGCATATTTTCACATTAAATGTAGCATAGTTTGACCAGGGACTGGAGTTACTAGCTTGTGCATCCCTTGGTGCATCCTGTATGCCTACAGTATTGGCCACAAACAGTATAAACATACACCACCATTACAAGCACAAGCCAAAAAGCCTTCCTTTCAAAGGGAGGAGCTTACCTAATTATTTGTGTCATCCTTCCACTTCCTAACTTTTTTTTTTATCATCAATTGTTTTTATATTTAGGCTACTGGATATTCTTAGAAATATTTAAATGTTATGTTTGTCTTATTATTGGAACGTCTTCTTATCTAAAGGGTTTTAAAGAATGTCCCCCATATGGACATAGAGCAATTAAAAAAAAGAAATTGGGGAAAAGGCATGCATTACAAGTGACTGGCTGTCACTCAGGGGAGGGTGGGGAGATATCTGGCACCTGTGCTGTGCCACTGTAGTGTGTCTAAACACCATCTTGATGGGGCACAAAGGAACAGATCCAAGAAGCCTCTGTTAGGGCCCAAGGCAGAGAGGGATTTTCATATGGACCTGTGGAGGAAAACATACAATTACAAATTGCTCTTGGCTGATCTGAGAATATGAATGTTGCTGTCTTTATTTTTTATTTTTTTGAGCTGTTGGGCTTAGAAATGCATTTATGGATGAGGACAATGCTAAGAAATGCTCTCTGTCCTGACTGCCATAACAGGGCACCATAGATAAGGGTATTTTGTGCATGGTGCACTGGGATTTGGTTGGGCATCATGTTTGGCCACCCTGCCTCCTGTGCTTGCTCACTATACTAGCTACAAGACAAAGTACTGGGACATAGATGCTGGACTTATTGTGATTGGGTATGTTATTTGTACAGTTATGGTATTTTAAAGCTCCTTTTTTAAGTGATAACTTATGATAATTGATGCTCATGATAATAAACATGATGCATTATTGTAGTTTGACATTCTTTTATTACTTTAGGGAACTAGTGAATAACGCTTCTCACAATCTTACAATTGGCATCGTTGTGAATTATCATTTGATTAAATATTTAGTAATAGGAAAACATTGTTTTTACTAAAGTCACAACCAAGATGTGTTTTATTAACAGGGGTCTTGTGAAATAGGCTACCATTTAATAATGAATAATACTGATGAATCCTAAGAGACCAATAGTGACCTTGAAATTATAAAAATAATGTAAAACCAGCAGCACAAAACAAAGTTTATTTTGTTTCAAATAAATTGACAGTCTCTTGCTACTCTGTTTTACTTTGACTGTTACAGGCATTCTAGCTTCTTTTTGTCTTAGTGATAAATGTGGCACTCCAGCATGACTGTAAATTGTACTTTGATTGGGTACAGTACTGTTTAAATTATTCATGACATAATTGTCAGCTGTATTGGGGCAATTTAAGAAAAAGAGTGAAGCTTGGAGGCAAAAGTATCATGTAACTTATTTTCCCTGCAGGTGGATATGCTTTTCATGACAACAACCAGGGGTGCCATTACATTCCACAAAGTAGTATTGACACATTTTTAAACTGTTTTCACTGTCTGCTGTTCACTTTAAGGTGTTTTTAGGTTTAATGATTCTACTCATCACTTAACTTACTTGTTTTGAACACTTACTTATTTAACATACTAAACATTTACATTTATGCATTTGGCAGACTCTTTTATCCAAAGCGACTTACAGTGCACTTATTACAAGGGACAATCCCCCCAGAGTAACATAGAGTTAAATACCTTGCTCAAGGACACAATGGTGGTGGCTGTGGGGATCAAACCTATAACCTTCTGCTTAACAGTTTAGTGCTTTAGCCCACTACGCCACCACCACTCCGCAACTTACTGACCTGTTCAAACTCTCACTGATGGGTGATGAGATCCTATCTGTCTTCTTTTGCTGCTCATGTCTGTTTACAAAAACACAAATTGCTCAAATATAGTTAGGCTACTATCATGGACCTAACATGTTCACACACTAGGTTGAATGATTCTAATCATCACTTAACTTACTTGTTTTGGACATTTACTTCATCTAACTTACTAAACTATTTACTAACCTGTTCAAACTCTCACTGCTGGGTGATGAGATACCAGCTGTCTCTACTTCTGCTTCTGTCTGTTTGCAAAAACACCACTTACTCATTTGAACCGGACATTTTACTGCACTCATTAAGTTTGATGTTTGTAATTGTCACTTTTAGGGGTGGGCGATATAAGCAAATAATTTACTGTGAAATTCGTAACATTTTGGTTAACCATATATCACAATACACACATTTTTATGGAAACATAGATGAATTTTGAAAGAATCAAGTTCCTTTTTTATGTAAAACAATGTCTAGAGTAGAATGAACATTACATTTATATATTATTTTCACAAAGCGCTTTACACAGTGAACAGGGGACTCTCCTCAAACACCACCAGTGTGCAGCATCCACTTGGATGGTGCAGCAGCAGCCATAGTGCATCAGTATGCTCACCACACACCAGCTATTGGTGGAGAGGAGAGAGTAGAGTTATAGAGCCAATTAATGGATGGAGATTATTAGGAGGCCATGCTTATAAAGGGCCAATGGGGGGAATTTTGCCAGACATCAGGGTTTCACCCCTACACATTACAAGAAGTACCCTGGGATTTTTAATGACCACAGAGAGTCAGGACCTTGGTTTGAAATCTCCTCCAAAGGACAGTGCCTTTTTTTACACTTTAGTGTCCCCATCATTATACTGGGGCATTAGGACCCACACTGACTGCAGGAAGAGCACCCCTAAAACCTCTTCCAGTAGAATTCCGCAAATTATCGCTAAAATTTCACAAACGTCGACACAATATTTTTCCGTTTAACTCTAGAGCATAAAACTCTGTCGATACTTCAGGTGTCACGAAAAACTGGTTTGGAAACACTTTTTGCCTGTGTTAATCATGACGACAAGGTATACATCCTTGAAAGCCAATTTATTATACGTTATTATGGATTGATCTTAACGGCATAGCACAGATCCGATGCTGAAAACATGACACTTCCAGGAGTGCGAACACAAATATTTAGTATCATGCACATCGACAAGTGCACAGAGAACAAATGAATGGCCACTCTTTGCGATTAATTTAATCATGGTAGACATCCATTTATTTATTAAAGTTGCTTTACTACACCATTCAAAATAATAGACCGCAGTCAATGAATTAGCCCACAATACAAAAAACATATAATTTCTGTATACAACAATGTTTTAAATTAAAATAAATACACAATACTAAGAGAAAAACATCAGTGTGCATTTTTGGAACACTAACAGGCTAATTCTATTAAAATATTGTTTAGGTTACTTATGAAAAAATGCCAGCAAAATTCGCTGTATTAAATTAATAAATTACTGCAAAATTTTTATGCAAAAAATTATATTTTTATACCTATAAATGCCTTTTCTTTACACAAACTTAAATTAGCTTTACCCTGTTCTGTTGACAAAAAAATCTGCTGAAATCTGCACTTTTTTTCAAGCCTATCAGAACTATTGGTCCAATGCTGAGTTCACTTTCAGAAAACAAATTTTGAACATTTTCAAAACGTTTAACATTTTAAATCTAACCCTCTTTACCTTGGATCGCATTTGCTGAGCTTCTTCAGAAAATTTAATTTGCATTATGACAATAAAATACATTTTAGATGACAATCAAGTTCAGTTGGTCTTTAAAAGTTGCTGGAGAAATATGTGGGACATAATGCAGTTGTGATGGCAATGCGCCCCCATTACTTGGTGCAGGATGCCAGCTTGAACAGGGCCATGACAATTCGATGACGATAGACGCAACATCAGGACCAATATTACAGTCCTATCAGAAGGGCAACTGTTCCTTTATGATTGCAATTCCTCCTCTTCTGATTGCTTTTATTTGTGAAATTAAATGACAGTAAGCTGGCTAATTTCAATTAATTGTCTCAATGCTCTCCCCATTTTACAAAAATTTCAGAGGAAAAAAATTAGGGACATCTGGGAGGCGAAGTAGTGATAAACACACATTTCTGAATGGAAACGGCTTAAGGGCAGATTTATTTCATGATAAACCAAAACTTTTTTTAGGCATGACGTCATCATAAACAACATCTTTATCGATAAAAGGCCATTTGAATGGAAATTGGCAGAGGATGGCAAATTTCGCAATTTTTTTTACGCATTTCACTTTGTCGATAACAAAATAGCGTGAAAAGTGGATGGAAACTATAGGTTAATGTCTGCTTCTATTTGTAAATTTAAGTAAGTATTCTTTTTAAGCATCTTTAGGTGTCTTCAATCTCCCCATGCTGTATGCTGAGAAAAGTGCACATTTAAATGTAAAATAACGTAAAACCAACTAACAATGGCTACAAATGCACATTCTCTACCAAACAGCGGCACTTTGTGTCACTGTGATATCAAGGATACACTAAAATGTCTTGTAGTTGACACATTGTAATTGGTATATTGCCCACCTCAAGTCACTTAAAATTAATTCTTGACATTATCTTTTAGCCTCCCACATCCCTTGTCAAATCTTTTGAAAAAATAAACTATGCTCTTTTGAGCTGCACGTGTGCGCTTCATGGTAGCTTTGGAAATGGCTCACTACAAATTAGCTAGGTAGCATTATCCACTCCTGCATAGAAAAAAGCTCAAAAGTTAATCAACAGCCAACGTTTACAAGCTAGCAAGCAAATTAAAGACAAAATCAATTTACATAACGCTGAATATGACAATTTACATTTTGTTTAATTACTCCTGACACATTTATGCTGGTTATCAAGTTAAATGTATGTTGGCTACTACACTCAGCCATGCTATACACATTTAAATGTACAGTTAAATTTTAGTCTTTTAGAATAATACAACATTAAAAATTAAATGGTAAAAGTCTGAATTTATCTCCATCCTTGAACCTCTCCAGTCGGGGTTCAAGGCTTTGCATAGTACAGAATCTGCCCTTCTAAAAGTACTAAATGACTACAGACTCTGGGAATGCCATGGCCCTGATCCTCTTAGATCTTAGCTCAGCATTTGATCTGATTGACCACAATATCCTTATTTCACACCTTGAGCATTGTGTTGGTATTCGAGGTACGGGTCTGAATTGTTTCCGGTCATATCTATCAGAAAGAAGCTTCTCTGGTGCAGTGGGCCAGCACACCTCCTCTTTGGCACAGCTTACCTGTGGTGTTCCACAGGGCTCGATCCTCGCTCCAGCCCTATTTTCTTTTTATATGCTTCCTATGGGTGCTATCTTTAACAAATATGGGGTGTCATTTCACTGTTATGCTGACGACACACATATCTACAGTATGTACCTATAAAACGTCATGAAAAACAAGCTCTTGACCCTCTCTTAGCTTATCTGCAGGAACTCAAAACCTGGCTGATAGATAATTCCCTACACCTTAATGAGAGTAAAATAGAAATGATCCTGTTTGGACCAAACAAACTTAAAACAGTGAACATCTCACTTTTCAAGCTAAGAAGAACTTTTCTTTGATAGTTTCCTAAAGTTTGGGAAACACATTTTCAAAGTGCTTAGATCAAGTTTTTTCCACCTATGTCGCCTAGCTAAAACAAAAGCATTTCTATCCAGGAAAAATTTTAAAAGTTGTGATCCATGCTTTTAGTTATTCATGCTTGGATTACTGTAATTCTCTGTACTCTGGCCTGCCCCAATCAGCATTATCATGCATGCAGATGGTCCAAAATGCTGCGGCACGACTTTTAACGGGCATTCGTAAACATGAACACATCACTCCATCCTGATCTCCTTGATCTGGTTGCATCAGATTTCTAATTGATTTTAAGATTTGTCTTTAAATCCTTAAACAATCAGGCACCCCATTATCTCTGTGATTTGGTTCATCCGCATAACCCAAGCATATCACTCAGATTTGGTATCGTGGACTTCTGTCTGTTCCTAGATCCAGGATAAAGCATAGAGGTGATCATGCTTTTTGTATCACTGGCCCCAAACTGTGGAACATTTTACCAGATTATGTCAGGACCGCCCCTTTATATCTGTTCTAAAATTGTTGTTTAAAACATTCTTATTTTACTTAGCTTTTTAATTTACCATAAATCATGGTATTTATTAAATCATTTCCATCAGTCACTTCAACTTTTGATTCCCATGAATTTCTGTACTCAGTGATCTGTTATTGCGTGTAATTACACCAGGCAGCTTATCGTGCATCTTATTTCAGTTCAAAAGTATACCTGATTGTATCACTCCAGCATGTGCTCTGTGAACTGGACAAATTGGCCTTTCTTTCCATTAATTGAATGAACAAATCAAATAAATGCTTATTTTCTTGTATATTGCATTAGAAAAAAGCTGTTCAAAGAACCTGACAAAAGCCTTAGTGCAGTGCCTGCACCATTCACCAGAAGTGTCAACAGGGTCCCAACCAGTGACTTCAGGTAACACTTCATTATTTTAATTTCCACATATTCAGACCATGTTTATATACACTACATGGCCAAAGTGTGTGGATACCTCTTTTTAATTAAGAGGGCTGGAAAAATCTTGAACCACATTGAACACCTTTAGGATGAATTACAGTAGAAATTCTACTGCTACCCAGACTCCATCGGCCAACATCAGCGCCTTCATTGATGCTCTCAGGTTTGGAATAGTGGGATGCCTTCCCAGAGGACTGAAAGATTTTTTTAAATTAAACCTATGGGTGTGTTGTTCGGGTGTCCATAATTTTGAGCATGTAGTGTAAGTACCCAAGGATTTGTGGCCTTTGAAAGAAGAAAACATGTCCTCAGAGTAATATGTAATGACTAATTTCTGCATTGGTAGTATTTCATCATGTGGTCAGTCATCTGCCGGTGACACTACCCCTGTGAGTCACCTTCCTTCCCGCTCCGGCAGCCCAGGCACCTGCCCCGGTCTCTCCACAGAGCACAGCTCCATCTGCTCCTGGAGATATGATGTAATATTCCTCTATGTTATCTATCTTCCAGATGATTTGTAGCCTATTTATCAGTGTTGGGCAAAATTCTGAATTTGAGTGTTGGCTCCCTTTCAATGCATGAATTGGAATTTGAATTAAATTAGCCATGCCCCACAGGTTTTTTAATTGAAATTTGAATTAAAATGATAATAAGAGGGATTCAGTGAATAGTGATCCCCTGTTTTTTGACTTTGATAATTAGAGCATTTTGAGCAAAATTATGTGTTCAATCACCATGGTCCATAAATTAATAATTTAATGATGAATGCATTGATATTAAATCAAATTAAATGTAGGATAATTTGTGGGCTGAATTGGAATTTAAATGCCATTCTCAGTTCAATTCTGAATGATGCCCTGATAATCGAAAACCACTAAAGGCTGTGGTACAGTGATTTTACCATGGGAAAGGGGTGTTTTTAGGGTAACCCTCACCCTTGGTACGTTCATTGTAACACATGGATTCAAATGGCTACTGCTTTTATAAAATGGCAACAACAGTGTATTATTAATACTTAATCTAAATAATACGTAATATTTGTCTAAATAAACAACTCTTAAACCAATTTATATAGTTCATTTCACTAACCTAGGGAAAAACACATTACTCAGCTTGGTGCATTAATACAGAATGTGCTATGCAAGAAGTGCATTCATATACATTTTTCAGCTACTTCAAGCATGGCTCATCCAATCAGAATTCAAATTAGGTAGGTAACAAACACTAGCACACACCCACAACCAATAAGAGATATCTGCTTTAACAAGACATTCCTATTTATTATGTTAAAGACTGTGAGCATGTAAGGGTTTAAACAAAATAACTCCTACCTCATTTTGGAATACATAAGTATACTTATAAGTAACTTGTACTTCTGATGAGTGTGAGGGAGTTCCATTGTCATTAGCTGCTATGTAAATATCCAGTTACTGAGGTAAGTAACTAGAATGAGAAAAGTACCAGAATGTAGTTGTCTGGTGTTCTAATCTGTCACAAAACAACAGTATGTACAGTACAGCAGCACTATATGTTAATATTAATCTAAATCAGAGATGATGATACTCTACTACTTGCTTCTTGTTTTTAAAACTTTTAAAAGGAAAGCGTGACAATGCAGTATCACTCCTGTATTTTAATGACTCTTCCATGTGAACCTATGATCTATGGACTATACATCTGTAAGGAAAGAGAGACTATTCATAGAAAAGAGGGAATACTGAGTTTATTATTTTTCAAAGATGAAACAGCAATGAAAGCTGATGTAATAAAGTTAGTCTGTGAGTACTGAGACTCTGTTGGTTGTACAAAGCTTGTGGATGCATGAGAAGGAGGGGAGAGAGAGGTGTTATATACACAAACAGAGTGGAAGACGTACCTTAAGCTTCAGTGTTTCAATCTCTCATTCAAAGTTACATTAATACATGCTTTCCCAAACACCACTTTAACTACCTGAAACTGTTGAATCTACTGAAAAGCACAGGGAAGCAAAGTCAAATTACACTAGAATTATCTGTGCTCCGAACCAATGTGTTTATGAAAATAATAATGATAAAACTAATAACATATTGCAAGCCTGCAATTGTTACGATGAGCTGGAAGGCAGACGAGGGGCGAGGATCTAATTGCAGAGTTAGATTTATTTGACAGGGTGAAAAACTAAATAGACAAAACCAAAACAAAGGAAACACAACAAAAACACAGAAAACATACAAAGGTTTAACAGACAGGATAAACATCAAAGGGCACGGAAACAAGCATCCATAAACATCAACAATCAACAGGGAAATGGAGAAACAGCAGGGTTTAAATACACAGGAGACATGATGATGACAAACGACGATCAGGTGAGCACAATGACACAGGGCTGGCAGTGATGAGGGCCGGGAATCATGGGAAGTGTAGTTTTACAAAGGGAATAGGAGTTTGAGACAAAGACTAGTGAAACACAGGGCAGACAACAAGGGAATCATGACAGCAATGTAAAGAAGAATTAATTAAGCATTTTTGAGAAGCAAAAGTAACTGGATTATACCGGGAGCCGTCCACACTCAAATAGTTTCTTGTTGCCAGGTGAAACATTTCTAGAATGTGTTAAGGGTTTCAAACATTGGATCATAAGAATTCATGGATTTTGTCTTTGTTTTATTTCCAGAAAATATTATGGATATGTGAATTAAAATAAGAATCATTATTTGACTATACAGTATATTTAATCATTATGAATCCTTAATCAACACTTTTGTACATTTACAGATTTGTAAGAGTGTACTATCTGAGTGTCTACTGTATTTGCACTGAGTGGTTTAGTTTGTGGACTGACTTGTGTGCAGGAGTTTGAGCGGGTGAATACGCAGCGTGTGCATCAGCTCTTTAACTCTGTGGATGAGCTTCTGTACGAGGGGAGAGTCAGCAGCTGTTTTGACTCTCTACAGGAAGAGTGTGAGGAGTGGAATGGACACACACCTCATCTTAGGTACACCTTTGTACAGTTATAGGGGGTCCACAAATCTGAGAGCACTAGTGACAATGCTTCTAATTTGACATTTCTTATTTAACATAAATTTTTCACCAAATGATAACAAATTTAGTGAAAATATACATGAATATCAGACATTCATATTATTTGGTAAGCCCCCTTTTTTATTTATTTTTAATTTTTTTGCTGACATGGACTCCACATCACGATAATCCTTATAATTCCAGCATGATTTGAAAACTTTCCAAAAAGCATCTTGTGTGCTTCAATTTTGTACAAAGAAATTAACAATGTCAGTGTCACAAATGTGTTTATATGATTAGTGACTTAGAATTGTATATATTTCTTATTCATTTATGCCCCTTTCTGTTTATTTCCAGGCTTAAATTTGTTTTTGAATATCAGATTTTCAGTGTGGTCTCAGACTTTTGGATTTAACTATATATTGCAGTCTCAGTATGGCAAGCAAATTTGATTTTTAATCATTCACATGATGAATAATTGACATCAACAATTAAATGTTCAATTGTTAAAATGCTAATTCTTGATATAAAAATCACATCATCACAAGCAGAAATACACTTTCTTGATATCCAAAATTGACTTTCAACTAGTAAAAACTGTAACTCTTCATATCTGTAACTGTATGTTAACTTGTATAATTTCAAAATGATCTGTCTTTTACTCATATTCAAAACGCAAGTACAGATATAAAAATGTAATTTATTAAAAAAAAAATTGCATTTTCATTAGATGTAATTTAATAGCTAATATCAGGAATGGATATTTGTCCTAGTAACAATGTAATGAATGATATAAAAAATTATACTTTATACTAGTAAGAAGTGCATCGCTGATATGTGAAATTGGAATTTCAACTAGTAAGAAATTAATTTGAGATATTTGTAATGGCGCTTTGAATAGAATTAAATGACAGATCATTGTGAAATTCTATTAGGGAAAATTTTATTATTGATATCAACAATGTCCTGCTAATGAAAAAAAGTACATTTTGCTTTCTATAGTCTCAGAGCCTTTGAGCAAAGTGAGATTTGTAAGAGAAATTTGACTGTTCTGTGGCTGACACTGTCTGTTTTTTAAACTTTGCTCAAGTTTCATCTCTGACCACAGAATTTTAGGGAATCAGTTAGAGCCTCCCAAACAGGAGGGTGTTCAGTACATCTGCAGGCGAGAATCCCGTGCCTGAACCTCATTGTTTCCATCTACCTCCTGCCTGGACAAAAGAGAAGACCACAGCGAGTAAGCTCCTCAATGAGTCTCTCAAACCTGTCAGGCAATCCTTCCCATCAGCAACCAGTTAGAATAGCAAAAAATAATAAAATAAAATGTTTCCAATAAATTAATTGTTAAATTGTTTTATTAAAACAGCATTGTAAAAATTCACATTCAGTTTACAGGTAATTAAATTTAAATATATATAAAAAAAAACTATAGTGACAATTTTTCAGTTATTATGTAATAGCATTTAAGTGCCTGCATATTTTAAGGTTCATATACAGTGCATCCAGAAAGTATTGACAGCGCTTCACTTTTTCCACATTTTGTTATGTTACAGCCTTATTCCAAAATGGATTAAATTCATTATTTTCCTCAAAATTCTACAAACAATACCCCATAATGACAACGTGAAAGAAGTTTGTTTGAAATCTTTGCAAATTTGTTAAAAATCACATGTACATAAGTATTCACAGCCTTTGAAATGACACTAAAAATTGAGCTCAGGTGCATCATGTTTGCACTGATCATCCTTGAGATGTTTCTAAAACTTGATTGGAGTCCACCTGTGGTAAGTTCAGTTGATTAACACAGTTGACAGGTTTGTATCGAGGCACATCCACATCTGGGGAAGGGTACAGAAAACTTTCTGCAGCATGAAGGTCCAAACGAGTGGCCTCCATCATCAGTAAATGGAAGAAGTTTGGAACCACCACGACTCTTCTTAGAGCTGGCTGCCCGGCCAAACTGAGTGATCGGGGTAGAATGGCTTTATTCAGGGAGGTGACCAAGAACCCGATGGTCACTTTAACAAAACTCCAGCATTTCTCTGTGGAGAGAAGATAATCTTCCAGAAGAACAACCATCTCTGCAGCACTCCACCAATCAGGCCTGTATGGTAGAGTGGCCAGACGGAAGCCACTCCTCAGTAAACGGCACATGACAGCCTGTCTGGAGTTTCCCAAAAGGCACCTGAAGGACTCTCACACAATGAGAAACAAAGATTGAACTCTTTGGCTTGAATGGCAAGCATCATGTCTCGAGGAAACCAGGCACCTGCTCATCACCTGGTCAATACCATCCCTACAGTGAAGCATGGTGGTGGCAGCATCATGCTGTGGGGATGTTTTTCAGCGGCAGGGACTGGGAGACTAGTCAGGATCGAGGTAAAGATGAATGCAGCAATGTACAGAGACATCCTTGATGAAAACCTGCTCCAGAGCGCTCTGGACCTCAGACTGGGGCAAAGGTTCATCTTCCAACAGGACAACGACCCTAAGCACACAGCCATGATAACAAAGGAGTGGCTACAGGACAACTCTGTGAATGTCCTTGAGTGGCCCAGTCAGAGCCCAGACTTGAACCCGATTGAACATCTCTGGAGAGATCTGAAAATGGCTGTGCACCGACACTCCTCATCCAACCTGATGGAGCTTGAGAGGTCTTGCAAAGAAGAATGGGAGAAACTGCCTCAAAAATAGATGTGCCAAGCTTGTAGCATCATACACAAAAAGACTTGAGGCTGTAATTGGTGCCAAAGGTGCTTCAACAAAGTATTGAGCAAAGGCTGTGAATACTTATGTACATGTGATTTTTATTTTTATTTTTAATAAATTTGCAAAGATTTCAAACAAACTTCTTTCACGATGTGATTATGGGGTATTGTTTGTAGAATTTTGAGGAAAATAATGAATTTAATCCATTTTGGAATAAGGCTGTAACATAACAAAATGTGGAAAAAGTGAAGCACTGTGAATACTTTCCAGATGCACTGTATGTAGCTGATATAACATAAGTATGCAAAGTGACATGAATTATTTACATTTGCTTTATACTTTAAATTGTACAGGTAACCACCATAATAACACAGGTCATGAAATAAAAGGACAGAGTGATCGTCACATGTGACCTAATAGTTTTAAATTACATGTACAATTTAGTTTAACAAAATGTCATGGGTCACACAGTGACATTTTTATATTGTTTATGTTAAAATTCTGAAAAATGTTAGTGTATAAAATAGCATTCCTCCCATTGAAAACCGAGTGTTGTTTAAAATAAGGAAATTGTAGTTGATTTGTTTCTGTGGCAGGGCGGAGGGCAGGGCCGGGTCGTGATCCTACACACCCGGTCCCGTATTAGGCTAATTATGTCTCCGTGAGGTTTAAAGGCTGACTGCAGAGGGCCGTGCGGGAGAGAGAGAGAGTTAGCGGACATGTCCGTCATGTGTGTTTTTGTTGTCTTTTAAGTTTACCATTAAACTATGATTTATATTTTCAAGCCGGTTCTCGCCTCCTCCTTTCCATTGAATACTTTAAAGTTTCTTTTTCATAGTTTATATTTTTAATGAGTGATTGAAAATGCTGGTGTCACTTTAGTTTCCACTTTTAAGTTTAGTTTCCCACTCAGTGAGCCGTGATAGAGGTGCAGTGCAGATGGTCATAAAACACATGTAAAAAAAAAAAAAAAAAGTACAAATAAAAACTATTTGTTTCCAAGCAACTCCCTTTTATTATTTGGTTACTTGCTGTTTATTTCACTCCTTTTGGTATAGGGCTGAAACGATTAGTCTGCGTTATTGACAACGTCGACAATAAAAAATTGTTGACAAAAATGTTTCGTTGTCGAATAATTGTTTGATCTCATTTAACGTAACATGAGATCATATGAAACTAATGATGCCAAGCAAGAGGATCACTGCAGCTCGAGTACATGACTGAGGAGAGGAAGAAAACACAGCTCACAGTGTTTGGCACTCCAAACATTCCAAAAAGCTTAAGGTGATGTAGAAAGCAAAGTATCAGGAAATTATACAAAAATACACCCCAGCGTTATGTCTTTAATGCATCCTTTATTAAAGTCCAAATAATAAGGAGGCAGGTCATGTTATTAAGTACAAACTCCAAAACTGGCATTTCTGTGTGCTGTCAGCGCCTCTACTATGAGTCACGTGAAGCGACATGATCTAAGGGAGAGAGATTGAAACTGCATCCCGGCTGATGCTCACTTTGGCGAGGGGACGTTCGTAACCTTGCACGCTTGATGCGGCTAAATTATAATGTGGTGGCTCGCAAAGAAGTTAATCATAATAAATATGTGACGCTGTGTGTAATGTATCTTATCCTGAAAAACATCTGCAATACGCAGCTCTATTAAGAAGAGAGGGTTAGTTTTTTTGTGAGTTATAGATGGATAGAAGTGAACAAAAAGGTGAGAGAGGGTAGTCTTCACCCATTATACCCTCACTGCACCAAATGTGTTTTTGATTTGTTGCTATTTTGGCTTGTTTTCCAATATAAATATCTAAAACTCCTTTAAAACAACGTATATTTACTTTTTGAGCTATACTGCAGAAGTCATTTTTTTATCTGAGAATGTTGAATATAATATTAAACATAAAAAAATCCTCAAAACAAGATGCATTTACCTAAAAAGCAACATATAAGATATTTTTAGACTTGCTTTTTAGAGAATATATATTGAATACAGTATAATAGGGGCAGGGGCACATTGGCCATATGGATAAACAGATTTTTTCTGTTTGGCCGTCCACGAAACGGGCCGAATTGGTGGCAATAAGCTGAACCGGCTGTGACTGACTGAAGAGGGCCTCAAAACAGTGCTATGATATGCCGAAGGGGCCCACAATATGCAGAAAAGGACAGCGACACATTTCACAACCCCCCCACCCCATCTGTATTTGAATCTGTACATATGACTGTTCAGAATTATCTGTCTCTGTATTCGGACAGAACAGGGTGTGGGCATGACTTAAACCGGAAGTAGGTCAAAACTAAATGAAATGCCCATTTGTAAATGTTACTCTCACATTTACAGTTCCTTTTAATAAAATATGACTTGTATATACATTTTCATAACAATAGCCTAATAAGAATATTATTAGCAGTATTATTATCATTATACAATTATTATTGTAAAAAGTATTAAATTTATTCTTTATTCTAGATTAAGCTGAATTTGTAGGCTACATTTGTCAGAAAGTGAGACAAAGAGACCCAAGAGCAGAGGAACAGTTCAAATAATTTATTTACAATAAATTGTAACTTCAACTGGGCTGGTGAAGAGTGGAGAACCTGGCACCAGCTTCTTTAAGCAGGAGATGGGTGTTTATTGATGGTATAGTAGGACGTGCATCTGAACTGACCGCGGAACAAACAACCGACCTGATGGGCACGTAGCAGGAGATGCAGCATTTTGTAGTGCAGCGCGGACATTAGCCTCCACCTCTCAGGATACCATGCCCACCACTTGAGTGGCCATGGTATCCTAGTGTCCAACAAGCCTGTCTAGAGATAAGATGTTTGCCGCTACAAATGTATTCTAGGGTCTTATGATCAGTCCAGACCACGAAAAGTACCCCCGAACCCTCTAACCAATGACACCTCTCGCCAGCAGGACAGCCAGCAATTCTGTTACTGACTTCATTGTTCTGTTCTGCTGGAGAAAAAAAAAAGTGCCCTCATGTCATGATATGTCAATGGTACTCTGGTTCATCCTGCAATGAAACACCAGACTGGACAGGGGAGACAGCAAAGATAAGACTCCAAGCAAGAACAGTGCTGGTTGACCAGTCTATGTTTGGGTTGTGCATTACCAACAAAGGATGCCCCAATACTACTGGTGCCGATGGAGTTTGGATCAGGTAAAAGGACAACTGCTCTGTATGATTTCCAGAGACAAAAGTGACTGGCTTGGTGGACTGTGTGACAACGGTCCAGGGCATGTCACTGAGGGTGTGGGCAGTGATAGGTTCATCCAACTGGACCATAGGAACCCGACTTGTCTTTGGAATGGCGATGTCAAAAAAAGTTCCCTTCGGCTCCAGAAACCACCAATGCAGAGCCCGTGTGACTAGTTGATCCATACCTTCAGCCGGGCCGGGAGAAGTGTGCATAATCCGGGGGCTTTGTCTAATGGTGTTGCGCTCGCCAGAAACCCCCTGCCTACTGAGGAGTGGTGTCTTTTTACTGGACAGGAAGTGGAGAAATGACCAGACCAGACACAATGAAAGCATAATCCTTGAACAAGGTGACTGGGTAGGATGGCAAGCTGCCGGGTAGGTGGAGAGCGGTGGTGACGGCTGGATGTCATCGGAAAGCCCATGTAGAAACCGGTCCCACATGGTGTGATCGTTCCACTCAGAAGAAGTAGCTAGTGTGTGGAACTCGATAGCATAATCTGCAACTTGCCAATATCCCTGAGACAGTCCAAATAAAACCCTCACCGCCTCCCGACCTTGATCCGTGCAATCGAACACTCGGCGGAACTCCGTGGAGAATGCATGAAATGATGCGCAACTGGGATGTCTGTTGTCCCACATGGCAGTCCCCCATTCACTGGCCCTTCTGGTGAGGAGTGTGATAATGCAAGGCACCTTCATTGTCTGATGGGAAAGCAGAGGGCTGTAATGTGAAGAACAAGGAATATTGTGAAAGGAATGTACTGCAGGATCCCGCCTCACCTGAGAACGGGGTTGGAGGATAGATCCAAGCCTCTGAGCATCCAGAAATGTGGGGAACCACCGGAGCCGGTGAGGGTGCTTACTGAGTGAGACCAGCATCAGGAGGTTGGCAGAGTTGTTGAACGACAGAGGTGAGCTCAGTGAGCTGTGACGCCATCATCTCCAGAGCCCGGTCAGAGATGGATAACCAAAGAGATACACGAGATAGGACTTACTAGGCAGAGAGTGTGAGCTAAGTTACTTCACACCAAACAGAAATCTAGCAAAGATACTGACACAATGAAGGGATTAAGTAGGCAGTGAATCAGCAGAGAACCAGGTGCACCTAGCATGCTAATTAGTGGCATGATCAGCCTTTCCCTGGGAACAATCTGTGTTCCCATGGAAATACTGATCATGCATGCCGGCAGCACCTGAGACACATAAGGGAGAGAAATAACAGAACAAACCGATGAATTCACCAGAACCATAACAACATTAACTGTGGAATATGTTGTTAACTGTGGTTTCTCTTGGTATTTCTGATATTAATATCTGCATGAAACAG
The DNA here is from genome assembly GCF_025860055.1 of Xyrauchen texanus. Classification (NCBI taxonomy): domain Eukaryota; kingdom Metazoa; phylum Chordata; class Actinopteri; order Cypriniformes; family Catostomidae; genus Xyrauchen; species Xyrauchen texanus. The sequence continues at coordinate 29,590,675 of NC_068294.1, read as the reverse complement.
AATTTTCATTTGTCTGTACATGTATAGCAACATTATTCTGGAGGCAGGAGGTGTCATGGAAAATGTGAAATGTCAAGCAGAGAATTTGCAGCGAATAATAAATACAAATTCAAACATTAAAAGAAATGAAAATAAAGTCAATATAGCCTACAAATTTTATCACGATTTTTTTAAGACAGGACACCATTATTTATTTAAATAATAATAATAAAAAGAAGAATAAGAATGTTACATTTATATAGCAGCTTTCCAGATTTCAAGAACACTTAACATTCTCAAATTTAGCACCGTTTTAAAGAAGAAGAAGAAAAAGACAGAGTATGTTTCAGTTTCTTAATTTTACATAAAGAGGAATATTCCTAATAGATGGATAGGCTACTCTATTGAGGTGGTAAGAATTTACTTATTGGAATCAAGTCTTAACCAGGTAATTACCTTAGCTGATGTGTCTATAAATGTTGTTAACTTTAAGAGACGGATAGACAAGCTCCGACGTGAAATCATCACTTCTGGTCAGTAATTTAACATTGCGCTCAGGTTTAGGCTACAAATAAATATGTGGGAATCACTTGTGGATCTGTGATACATTAACATAGACATTTCAAGAAGTGAAAAATGTATATGACAAGCTCCAGATGCACACAATTAACAGCGACATCAAACTGAGTCGAGACCACGCCCATCCGATCTGAAAAATCAAGGTGCACATTTCCATTCATAAGGTTTACAATTTAGAAATATTGGCTGCACAGAGTCATAAATTAGGTGTCATTTTGGATGTTTATTTAAAATGTCACTTCATCCATGTACTTCTTGTATAATCAGTCATACAAATATTTTTTAAATTATTCAGATTAATCAGTTATTCCTTTTTAAGTCAGTATTCGTGCCTTTTCGAATAAGGCATTTGGCTTCAGGCACATCCCGAGAATATAAGTATATTTTCACTTAACTGTGCTGGCAAGTGAAAACAAGTGAAAAATATACTTATATATAAAATACACTTATATTCAAAATACATTCTCTGAAAGCTTGTCTAAATATCTTATAGTATGTTGCTTCTCAAGTAAGTGTATCTTGTTTTGAGGATTTTAGATATTTGTAAATGGAAAACAAGACAAAACTCTTGATAACAATATAATTTTTTGTAGTGAATTTTTTACTGAATTAAACTTAATGTATTTTTTTCGATAAATTCAGTGAATGTCATTTATTTAAAATGATTTTGTCTTCTTTATTGTTAATAAGCACTTTTAATACAAGTTGGGGCACAAGCTGAATAGTCAGTTAAGAGCTAATGATTAATCATTGCAATAATTGCCTGAATAGTCGAATAATTGTTCAAATAATCGTAAGATTAATTGATTATCGAAATAATCGTTAGTTGCAGTCCTATTTTGGTACAATATGAAAGACTTCAGCATCAAGATATGTTTCATAAATTAAATAATTGTTCTTTAAAAATCCCTCAATATTATATATAGACTAATGTATTAAGGTGTTGTTTAAATTCTGGAGTTACTCCTGAACTTTTAAGGTCAGTCTTATCTTACAAATAAATGTTAGGGGTGCTTTATCTCTTGATTAATTGACTCTCTCTATTGTTTGGTTTCTGGGCTTGCTCTTTCTTTTTGCTTGACTGCACTTATCTATTGTTTTGAAATATGCACTGAAGCCTATCATACATTATACATTTGATATAATACATAAAAACAAACCTCAAGGATGAAACCTCTCACCTGATTAAAAAATATGTTATTTGGAGCTATGAGAATACTGAACATACCCACAAGCAATGCATTTATCAGTCTGGTCTGGCTATGGCAGGAATTTGCTTTTTTCATCTCCCTCTCCTCTCTGTGCCTGCAGGCTGTATGTAGAAGGCCACAGTCTGGCCCTAGGCCTTTGGTCTGAACCGTCTGTCCTCAGCTCCAGCTCTCCACTGCCTGAGGATTCACTCTACCTCACTGAGGAAGAGGAGGTGTATGAGGCAGAGGGCAATATAGAGGAGTTTCTGGCGTATGATGGAAAAGAAATGTAGGTCACGAGTTGTCTTTTGCACAATCTACATAACCTTCCATTGGTATTGCATCAAAACTGGTATTCTTGCAGTAAATTACCAGATTCAAGCTCATTAATATCTATTTATATAATCTATTTATTATATAAAGAAAAAGCAGTTTACCTTTGTTTTCATGTGCAGAACATTGATATTCACTCATTTGGTAATTTCCTCACATTCACATTTCATTAAACAGAAAAATCCTTCAGTAGCTGGACATCTTAACTGTACAAATGTTAAACAGTAAAACAGTAGTTCTCAACTGGTTTACCTTGAGGACCCAGATTTTACATTTAACATCAAATGGTGACCCAATTAAGTATTACAACTGTTTATTGTACAAACGAAAATGTCCTTTTGAAATGTGTTTAAATATTAAAATGTTTTAATTTGATGGTTTCATGCTCTTGGTAGCCAAAAATTCACTGCACAAAACGCTGTGTTCTGTGCAAACCATGTTTATCCTTGTTGCCAGAGAATCCATATTTTCTATAATGCCCATGTCGATGTTGGCATCGGCCGTATTTGGCTCATGTCTGAGCCTGTCACTTCTAGCAGGTGAACTTATGCACTGCAAAACATGATAAAAAAGTGTTTTTGTCTTGTTTTCCTGACAAATTATCTAAACTTTCTTAAAACATGATTTATTTACTTGTCAAGCAAAATGGGATAAGATATTAAGTCTTGTTTTAAGATAAATCTGACTAAATTTAGTGAACTTTAGACTCAAAACAAGAAAATAAATTTGCCAATGGGGTAAGCAAAATAAACTTTTTTTTTTTTTCTTGTTACTGCAGCATTTGATTGGAAGTACAGCCTTTGATGCGAACAACAAAATATATGGGAAGCATTTTCATCTCTCTTTTAAAAGTTGATAAGCCTATATTTTTTACTATCCAACGTATGTACACAATTATATGATTAGCTGTGTTTTATTATTTGAATTTAGAATTATTTTTTCTCTGTTGTCCGCAACCCAATCAGAACAGAGCTGCAACCTATTTTTGGGTTGTAACCAGTGTTGGGTAAGTTACTAAAAAGTAACTAAAAAGTAAATCTACAACAAATGACTAATTAATTATATAAAAAGTACTCACATTTCTAATTAATTTGCTTTTAAATTACTTTCTAAAACATTTCATAGAATTCAAAATAATGTCTATAGTTCAATAGTTCAAATCTGATTACTAGAACTTAAAAGGTAAAGTGTTCCGCTACTTTTCTTTTTTACCAAAAAGTAATCAGATTACAGTAACAAATTGCTTGGTCATTATCTTACACTCAACACTGGTTATGACCAACCATTTGAGAACCACTTCTCTATAAATCCTCTTTCCTGTAGTTTTATTAGTTGTAAATTGTTATTAATCAACTGGTTGGGTGGTCAATCTGTATGGCATGTTTGTTTTTGTTAAACAGATTGTTTGAAGAGAATATGAGTATATTGTAACTCTTGCATTATTCCATTAACCGTAGGGAGGATGAGGAGGTGGATCAGAGGAAGTCCTCATACGTGGTTCCCAAGTGTGGAGTTCCGCCAGTGTCCCCCCAAGCATGCATCCGTGACGCAGTTGCAGATGAGCTGTTTGATGACATATGGAGGGTGGTGGTGTGTCTTCTGGAGGAGCTCTTACACAAGTACTGGGAGAAACAACTCCCAGGTTTGTCTGCATTACTTAAACCAATAAAACCATTCATATTTATCAAAGCTCAATAGGCCCTTTCATTTATATTATAATAAATGTATTTGGGATTGAGTCCATCTATACTTACTGAGCACTTTATTAGGAACATTTGTACTCTTTATTTATTAATGAGATTATCTAATCAGCCAAACATGTGGCGGCAGTGCAATGCAGAAACGGTTCAGGAGCTTCAGTTAATGTTCACATCAACCATCAGAATGGGAAAAAACATGATCTCAGTGATTTCAACCATGGCTTGATTGTTGGTGCTTGACCGGCTGATTTGAGTATTTCTGTAACTGATGATCTCCTGGGATTTTCATGCAGAACAGCCTCTTGAATTTACTGGTGGCAAAAAAACATCCAGTGAGCGGCAGATAACTCAGTTAACCACTCTATACAATTGTAATGAGCAGAATAGCATCTCAGAATACACTACACATCGAACCTTGAGGTGGATGGGCTACAACAGCAGAAGACCACATCGGGCACTTTATTAGGACTATAGTGAGTGTATATATACTATTGTACTTATATAAATGGTCAAAATAAAGTTTAATTAGATATACCAATTTAAAATTTCAGCCTTTCTCTTTTAGAAAAACAAACCAAAAATTATTGCTGATAATTGATGAAAATTATTATCATCGTACAATCAGAGGACAGAACCAATTTTTCATCCAATCAAATGCTCTCTACAGTGAGATTGTGTCCACTTGAGACCAACTAGAAATTGCATTTCTAATGAAATAAAATACATTTAATTTGTTTTTCAATGTAAACATGCTCTAGGCAGACATCTTTGAACCTTACTTTGTGTCTTGCTGTTTTTTATGGCATTATTGAGTATCATATGAAATTCAGAGTTGTTAATTTGCCAGCAGTGAAGTGCGCTGTTGGAGAATTCCTTTGATATCTAAAGCTCTTTTGGCATCAGATGAAGCGATGCAGAGGAGAACTTTGGAGAGCTCCAGTGAAGAACCTTCCTCTCAGCTCCCTGTTAAAGGACATCACAATCTGTTGTCCAGGGGTTCCAGTAGTAGAACCACAATCCTGTCAACCTGCAGCAACAATGTATGGGTGACAACCTCAAACATGTTATAAACTTTGTTATAAAGATAAAGACCTGTCTGTTTCTTTGTTTCCATATTACGAATTTGCCACTTAATTTCTTCTTTAAGGACTCAAGTGCCTTGAAGATCAATTTAAATGGTGTAATGACAATCCAAGCAAAGCCACTGCAACAGAGACATCAGGGATTTGGTGAGAAAGCCCTGTAAGTCTGCTGGATTTTGGAAAGTTTTGTCTGACCTTTTTGTGCTGCTATGACAGATATTTCTACATAACAACAACCAATGATATGTGAGCAGTGCATATACTTGCGTAGTTGATGGCCAATAACATTATTTGTTTTGTTTTTCTCAAGATATTAGTGCTTATTTAATGAGGAAAATAATTAAAAGGTATTTTGATTACGGATAAATCAGCATGAAAACAAATTAACTTGATCTGTTTTTTGATCCTTTTAAGATATGACACAGATTATGAAGCAAGCATGTTGATGTGTGTGAAGACCCAGGCTCTGAGAGGGTTTGGAATCCTCACACAAAAACCCGCAGCCCAGCGCAGGCTCCCCAGACTCAGTGGCAGAGTTCGGTTGTACCATAGCCTCACAGGAAATGGAAGCCAACTCCTACGAGGAACAAGACTGTGAGATATAACGCAGCAATCATGACATGCATAGCTTACACTAACAAATTTATTTGGCTGCTTGTTTAATTCAGTTAATTAAAATAAGCTAATGTAACACATTTCTTGAATTCATTTGTTTTGAGACAAATTGTATGGTGTTCATTGGCCATAAACCCATGTATGAAAATCCAGACCTAGACCAACACAAATAAGCTGGAAATTGATTTGGGCCCTTTTTTTTATCTTAGAATTCAATTTAATGTTCTATGCCAGAAAAATTACCAATAGCCAATGTTTGCTATAAAAAAATACATTATTCCAATTAAGTTCACTGTTTCATATCCTATTAGGTTTTACAAAATGAATGTGATACAAGAGTTTTGATTGCGGCAACTTCTTTTATCATGATGCAACTATTTCAAAATATGTGGCTGCAGATTATTCAATGCAAGGTCTTCTGGGGTCCTGTTAATAACAGGCAAAGGTCTTTTTTTGAAATGCAGGCTCCTTTAAAAAACGCTTGTTAAATTGGTCCCCGAAGCTGCATTGCACCTAATTAATTGTAACACTTTTAACCTTGTCTTCACTTGGAAAAACCACAAAAGTAGCCCTGAGCTCCTGCAGTGGTATCAGGCATGAGTAAACAAGTGGACTGCTAATTAGCGTGAGTGTGTGTGTTCTTGGATCTGTTTCTTGCAGATCCACTGTGAATGAGAGCCTGCCCTCTCCACCTGTGAGTGCCATTCAGAACCACAGGCTTCCTCACATTCACTCCGAGTCTCCAGAGCAGGTGATCTGCATGCCTGTTTCCAGGCTTGTGCAGGTAACAATCCACTGTTCAGTTGACCATTGATCTGCCTTATCTTGCTGGATTTATATTTTTAATGCCACACTGCAGGTCATTGCAGTTCTTTAATTTGGAAAAAATGTAAAACTCTTTTGGTTTTAACATTCGCCACAATCCTAATGTCAACTAGGAGAAACAGAATCTAGGTTAGTCTTACCGACTTTGCCCTAGGTTGGTAAAGGTTTTAAGCCCCGGCTCTCCCATAGACCAATCAACAGCCTATCTTTAAATCCACTGGGACAAATGGGTTTCAGCATCATTCGACACACAAACAGCTAGCTGTCCAGACTTTGAACTCTGTAAACAGAGAAAGGGACTATTGTCTGCATAGTCTGGTCAACATGACATTGGAAATAGTAAGCATAGTTGCCATTTGCTTGTTTACATACTTCAGTGGAAAGTTAAAATACCTTAAACTAATATCATTTTAACATCTTCTTAAAAGATATGAACTCTGCACATATTTAATTTGGTTTCAGGGTCTTTATGATCTTTCTCTGTGTCTCTTAGTTCAGAGGGAGGACCCTGAGAAGTGGAGCTACCAGTGCCATGCACCCAGGAAACTACCTCCCACCTTTAAGAGAGCACACGTTGATGCTGGAGTCTCTATCCCGGCCCAATACTACTCACACATTTAGAGTAATACTCCCTTACAATTCTAATGTTTACAGTGAAGCATGTCTTTTAACTGGATATGGGTAGTTGAGATGCACATGGACTTTTATTTAATCAACATTGTTAGAAATGTATTATAATGTATAAAGGGATGTGTGTGTATTAGGTCAGTGATTTCCAACCGGGGCACACTTTTCCCGAGGGGTATGTTAGCAGGTTCCAGGGGGTACATGAAAATTGTAGGCATTAGATTAATTGAAACCTTCAGTTGAACAATATTGATTCTTAAAATACCAAATTCAATCTTTGACTCTATTTGAATTTAAGCTTTGAGTTCCTTTCACTGCATGTTAAGAGAAAAAGTTTGGTTCCTTCCGTGTAACATACGTGCTATCAGGGTCATTGTGTTGTGGCAGATAATTGTTAGTTATTACTAAAGTTAAGGGTTTTAAGTGCTACAAAACCACATACCAAAACTGAGTTTCTATACAACTTTGTGGAAACCTGATACCATATCCTACCAGGAAGTGATATAGATACTTTCCTGGCTCAGAAACTGCTGTGGTAACAGAGCTTGAAATAGGTTCTAAACATGATGGAGTCTCTTGTTAGGTGTAACTCATGCCATGTTTTTGTTCTGCAGTCAGACACACCCATAAAAAGGTCATTCACACATATGGACTTTGCCTGTAATATGAGGACAGGTCGAGGACCTGGCAAAGGTGGGTCACTTTTACAAAACACAAGCCTGATTTGGCAGATGTCAGAGAGACAACACAAGCACATCATGGCTTTAAAATTTTGCATCTGAATGGGAGTTTATACAGTTTTCCATTAGCAATATGATAACAAACTGACAATATTCTTGTGAATATGGCAAACAGCATTTACCAAATAAACAATTACGTGCACATTCTCTGGAAAAACTGGTTATGGCCATTTATTATAATCCATTTTAGAATTCTTCACATAATGTTATTTAAGTCATAAATTCTCATCCCTTTTCTTAAAAACAGCACACAAGAGTGCAGAACATACTGTAGGCCATGACAATCATGCAATGTTTCAACCAGCTCTATATTTATACTGTTCAGTTCTTTTAATGCTTGTAAATTATTTTGGAAAACAACATTGAGGCAATCTATATATACAAATAGTGCAAACATAGTGATAAACAGCAATTGTACTACAAAAATGAAGCTCAAAATGCTGAGTAGGGACTCGATTGTGCATCTGTTTTTTTTTTTTTTTTTAATTTGTTGAATCAACCGTCATTTCTAACAATCTGCTCAAATGATTGGATTTCCCAACGCTATTACAGTGCATATTCCGAATAAGGTGTTTATATGACATATAATTTTGATTAATACAGACATATACCAGCTGCATTATTCTAATTTTGGAAAACAGAATATTGGCTTTATCCTGAATATATGGCAATCCATTAACACATGTACATGATATATGGTATGTACACGGACTGTATGTAATCTTGTGTATGTTATTACAGTCACTGATAGATTTATCTGGATGTCTTGTACTGTAGGTGAGAGCACACCTATGGGAGTGACAGGGTTCAGTATGCGTATCACCTCTTCTACAGCTAGTGAGTTCCTAGAGTGTCCCACACCCAGCAGAAGGCATATAGCAATCTCCACCTGTGCTGATGGGGAGGGAGGGAACATGCCCCTGCTCAACTCTATAGGTAAATGTGCTGCTAAGCACTTATGTTTATTCTCAACAAACGCATGTGAATACTTATATTCACAAACAGTTCAAAGTTTAAATGTTGATGAGTATTTCAAATGTTGATGTTTATTTCAAATAGAATTACAGCCTTAAAAGCCATTAACTTTGCAGTCTGTGCTGCATAGTCTTGATACGTATGTTCAACAAATGAAAACAATAAGCAGTGACAAATGGGGCTTAAATAAAAGGAAAATGTGGAAATGTAGGGAAGAGAAAACAAAATGAAAAGGAAGTTCAAATAAACCATCAATACAATCTGCTTTCAGGTGGCCAGAGTCATCGGAAACAGTTGAGCCGGTTTCCAGTGCATGCGAGGAAGAAATTTCAGCCAGTCATGCCATAGCGGACCAGTTAATTTTGTAATTGAACACAATTGCAATTATCGAACAATGCAAACACTGCTGCTAAAAAAGGATTGTTTACCCAAAAATTGAATTTCTCTCATCATTTATTCACCCTCATGCCACCCCAGATGTGTATGACTTTCTTTGTTCTACTGAACACAAACAAAGATTTTTAGAAGTATATGTCATCTCTGTAGGTCCATTCAATGCAAGTGAATGGTGGCCAGAACTTTGAAGGTCCAACAAGCATGTAAAGTCAGCATAAAAGTAATCCATATGACTCCAGTGGTTAAATTAATATCTTCAAAAAGCGATAAGATAGGTGTGGGTGAGAAACAGTCAATTTTTTAAGTAATTTGTGGATTACATTAATGCTGCCTTTATGTGCTTTTTGGACTTTTCCAACTGGATGTATCCCTGTTGATTTATTTTTTTAAATGTCAGTGTTGAATGCAAAAACATTTTGTTAAAAAGTTAATACATACATCATGTAACGCTTAATATTAATTTAGGTTTTTACTGCTTTTAGAAAAGTGTCTGAGGCCAACAGGATTATACAAAACTCAATATATAGTATATTTATTTCTTTTAGATATAGATGTTCTTGGTTTGACCTACCAAACTGAAGATCAATATTTGAATCAAAGACATTTCATTGAAACTTTTGCCTTCTTGGCAGAGTAATTTGCAATAAAATTATTATATAATTTGGCAAAGGTTCAGTAATATAAGTATCAACACTGGTAGAGAATATTATAGTTATTTGGTCCCTGGCAATTCTATCCCTGCAATAAAATATTTCAGAATATTTATTTCCCCGTCTAAGCTTATATTGTCTTTCTATTATTATTAAAATCACACTTTTTACCTTCTTTGATGAAACAGAAGACTACAATAATAAAAATAACTTGTATTGGCCATTTAGGGTAATGAGTTATCCCCCTAAACCCCATTTGCTGCTCTTTTTGTATCGAATCAAAAGACTTGGCAGACCACTACTGACCACTACATTTGTGCCAACTACAACACACAACTAACTAGAAACACACACATGCAAGCCATAAATCAGACCGATCTTTATATATTCCTGAATTAACTTCACTGTCTGTTAATGTTTAAGCAGGAAGCACTTCACCCACAGATAAACCTCATTCTTCCCAGTTTTTAGAACTCCATCTGTTTGATCAGACCAATGTTTTTTTTTTTTTTCTCTATCTGTAAGAAGCAAGTTGAAATAATGAAGTCTGAAGTTCACTGTGAAGCAGCCTGTGTGTTTCATTCAGAGCTTTAGCTACGGCCAGCTTCATCCAACAAAATGGGCATCCTTTTTGGATTATACATTCTGGGGATCATATTTATAACCATTCTACTAATACTACTACTGGCATCCACTGCATATCATCCGCCTAAAGGTTACATTGAAAAATGGAATGAAATGTGGCCAATTCCAGGAATGGTGGGCGCTTACCCAATCTTTGGCAATGCACTGCAGTTTAAAGCCAATGCGGGGTGTAAGGTTTGTGATCTTTTCAGCTAGCATAAGGTCTGTGTTTTCATCTTGTTGTCATTATTTTGTATGTATAATATAACAGTGATATTGCAACATTATAAAAGTGTGTTTCTGTTCAAATTTCAACCAGATTATTGAAGGAACGAATGAAAACGGTCACCTTCCTCTGGCAAAAGCGTGGGTGGGACCAGTCCCCTTTCTGATCTCATATCATGCAAAAAATATTGAGGTGTCTTTAACCCAAATATCTCCCCTCACTATTTCCATTTTGATACACATATTTACAGTGACCTCTGAAAGTATTTGGACACTATACAAACATATAATGCCTTTTCTTATGCTTAACTTTTCCTTACTACTGACTTTTAAACAGTTTTTGCATTAAGTTTTGAATGATACAGGTTTTATTTAATTATTTAGCTAAAAAGTTTCAAACTAGCTTAATTTTTTTATTATATTATGCAATGATGTTCATACATTGTTTCTTACTTAAAGGGATAGTTCACTCAAAAATGAAAATTCTCTCAAATAATTTACTCATACTCATGCCATCCCAGATGTGTATCACTTTCTTTCTTCTGCAGAACACATACAAATATTTTTAGAAGAATATTTGAGCTCTCTAAGCCCATTTAATGCAAGTGAATGGGTACCTAAATTTGGAAGCACAAAAGCACATAAATGTAGAATAAAAGTAATCCATAAGACTCCAGTGGTTAAATCCATGTCTTCAGAAGTGAAAGGTGTGGGTGAGAAACATATCAATATTTTAGTCCCTTAAAGTAGTCTCCACTTTAACTTTCTCATTCTTCTTCTTTTGTATACTTCATTTGTTTTGTTTTTGTTTACTGGCCAGGGGGGAGAATTAATAGTAAAAAAAGACCACAATATTGATCTGCTTCCCATCCACACCTATCATATCGATTCTGAAGATACAGATTTAACCACCAGTGTCTTGTGGAGTGATGCTGCCTGGTTTCTGGACTATTTTACTATTGGACTATTAGCTTTTTTGCACTAGCATTAAAGCTAATAGACATGGACAAAAAGCTAATGTTTATATTTAATGTTGACATCACAGACTTGTCATTCCCAACTTTTCTTCCCACTGGAAACAGCACAGGTGAAAATTGGCACAACTGGTGTAAAAAATGCTGACTCCTTCCTACAGTTCTCCATTCTCTCTGACTTCCTGGAGGTAATGAATGAACAAACAGATATTTTGATAAATTATTGTTTCATCACATCACATTATGTGCTTTGGACATCATATGTTGTGAGTGCTGCATAAAATATTTCCTGAACATACACTGAATTACAAATATTGTGAATTAGCAACAGAATTGTTTAACTAAGCATCTCTAGTTATTTGTATATTGTTAATCAATCAACTAATGTTTTTGCATGCAAAATTCAATGATCATATTATCAATATTAATTGATAATACGATAACAGCCTTCAATAAGGGGGCATGAATAATCATCTGTGTTACCAATAATACAAATAGGATGTGTTTCTTTACAACAGAAACTGCAATGGGCAAGAAAATCTTATGCACAGAGCAATGCTGACTCTGAGTATGTCCAAAATGTCTTTAAGTAACCAAGTTCCAATGTTAGAGCATACTGTATTTTGAAGCTTCTTACTACTAAATAAAAGAGCCATGTTATAGAGTGTTAGAGAGTGTTAATATTCCTCTTGCAGAATGATTGACATCATCACCAAGAGACAGAGAGCTCCATCTGGATCTACAAAATGACAGAGGAAGGCAAAGAGCATTCCAGAATACTGAATATTCTCCACTCCTTTACTGCAAGTATGAGTAATCAATTAACAATTAAAGGGCTCATGACAAACGCTTTTCGTTATTTTTATATTTTTATCTTACCTAAATTCCACTTATAATGTTAGAAAAGTTTTTTTTTTGTTTGTTTTTTTTTGCACCAAAACTGTCATAAATTAGTAATATATGATAATTTTCCACCTTGTCTCTGGCCCTCTGTCTGATATGCTCAGTTTGGCCCTCAGCATCTCCTTTAAACTCCAATGTTAATGCCCAATTTTATGATTGGCTAACATTGTACAGCCCTTTGAATACAGCCATATATATTTGAAACTCAATTGGAAGGAAATGAACCAATACAAAAACACAATGATACAAAACTAAATGTCAGGGTTCACACATAACACATACCCAACACATTGCCTTTAAATGCATTACACTCTTCACTCAAGCGCAGCAGCACCATAAACTATCAAACAGTCATGACATTTGAAACATTTGTGAATGAAACAGGTTACTTCCGGTTTTGCAAGCAGGTCCAATAGTGTTTGTTTTAACTGACCCGTCCATCAATAACAGTTCCTTTGCAAAGCTTGAATAATTTTGTGACTGGTTCACAAGCAATACATGCTGATATGAGCCAAAAACACATACAATCCATGCTGAAATGTTCTGAACACACAAATTTAATACAATCCATGGTAAAACAGTCCTGCACTGACACGATCAGAAACTGTTAGCCTTCTTTTACTCTTTTTCTTATGTTTATGTGCTTCAGCAGGTCAAAGCAGAGACAATGGTCTTCACAGGCACGACATCTCCCATGTCTGTTTACATACAGGACGGCATGCAATTCTCTCAACCAGCGGAGGAGTAGAACCAACGTGCCTTTAAAATTTTTGATTGTACCACTTGAACCAATTAGAATGTGGTTCACATTGCCGAAAACTCCTCAAAACGATCAAATATGTCCATCTAGTGAATGTTTACATAGACCAACATTTAGTGCAGGTGGGAGCAAAAATGCATTCTGGACGTGTTTATAATCAAAACAGTAAGAAGCAGAATCGGGACCTCTTTTAAGATTTTTAACTTGACATTGATTCTTTTAAAGGGGTCGTGTAGTGCTATATTTTTATTTTATTATTTTCCAATGATAATGTTAATTTTGCACCAAAACAATACAATTTAGTAATATATGATCATTAAGCGCCTCTTTAAAACCACAGCCCACGCACTTTTAGCCTACACCTCAACTGAACTTCGGCTGAAGTTGCAACCTCGGCACTTTAATAGTAGTATAGCATGGGAATTGACTGAGAAGGAGTGACTACTAGCCTCTTTGTGTCATTGCTTTCCTGTTCCAGGGAGATAAAAATTATCAAACTTATGTCTTGCTCAAGTAATCAACAGGTCAGGCTTCGGCAAATTGAACAAGAGATGAGTGCTTAAAGAACATGCCTCTAACAGCTTTGACACCTTAATGAATCATTTGTTTCATATCAATGCTTATAAAAGAGTATCGCACTGCCATAATCACATGATTTTACCCGCAGGTGTAGTCAGAGTGTGGCAAGGCACACAACTAGAATTGATGAGTCTATAACAGAAGTAATACATCTACTATTGAATACAGAAGTTTTTGTTATAGCCAATAATACTCGAATTGTATCACACATAACTCAAACACTTATCTCACCCATGGTAACTAAAAAATAAACACATGTCATAACATAAAACGACATAATTATCATTAAATGGAACTTAAAACATAACTACATTTACGCATTTGGCAGGCGCTTTTATCCAAAGCACAAATTACAGTGACAATCCCCCCGGAGCAACGTGTCTTGCTCAAGGACACAATTGTGGTGGCCGTGGGGTTCGAACAGTCCCCAAATCCTGAAAAGATGTACCTTGTTAATTATGCAATGACAATAGCCAATAGCAACTCATCAAGCATAAACAACAACAGACGTTAAAGTATATTCCGACTATAATTCGTTGTAGTTTTAGCATCTGATATTCATTTAAAATATGTAAATGTGCCCTTTGCACCAAGAAAAGTGAAAAAATGCAGATGTCTTAACTGGTAACATCCAGGGGAATGGAGGCTTCACCCAGATGTAGTCCAGGGGATTTGTAAGGAGTTCAGTACAGCGGAGGTGGACTGCTTTGCCTCGGAGGACACAACTCACTGCCCACTGTGGAAACTGGTTACATCCAGGGGAATGGAGGCTTCACCCACTATGGAAACTGGTTACATCCAGGGGAATGGAGGCTTCACCCAGATGTAGTCCATGGGATTTGGAAGGAGTTTGGTACAGTGGAGGTCCAGACCGTGGTCTCCCCTACTTCTAACTCTATTAGTGGGCAGACTGAGGTGGCTTCCTCCCAGAAAGGGCCTGATATCCCAGCTGAGCTGCCATATTTTTCACCCAGAACCAGCCCATCTTCAGTTATGGGTTTGGACTCTTGGACCAATTCCCTTAACAGACCGTGAGCCTTCGGTTGTTCACACTGTTCTCAATGAGAGGACTACTTCTACATGACTGCTTTATGCACATCGCTGGAAGCTTATTTGTTCAAGTTGACACTGTGCCACCCTGAAGGTTCATGTGGCAGCCATTTCGGTGCACCACTCTTTCATTGGGGGCTTGTTCCAGAATTCCTTCAGTTTTATTTGCAGCTTCCTTAAGGGTGCAAGGCATCTTAATCATGCTTGCACTCCCCATTCCCCAGTGTGGGACTTACCTTTGGTGTTGGAATATCTTTGTCTACATCCCTTTGGAGAATGCAGAACTTAAGTGGAAGTCTTTGTAAGTGGCCTTCCTCCTGGCCATTGCTTCCACTAAGAGGGTTAGTGAGCTTCATGCATTGTCCATGAGTCAGTCCTGTATGAGATGGAAATCGGAAGGTGCTGTTGTTACCATCTGGCCCAACCCGACCTTCCTTCCTAAGGTGCTTCTGCATCAGTTCCAACCAACAGCACTTGAGTCCAGTGATGATGGACATTTTCTTCCATGTGCCCCAACCAGGCTTTGCTATGTAGAGGCTACTGAGCAGTGAAGATGATCTGATCAGTTGTTTGTCTGTTTTGGGGGCATTAAAGCATTAATATACCCCTCTATCCAAACAGAGGCTGTCATGGTGGGTTGTGGAGGTCATCACCATGGCATACAAGAAGGTTCAATGACTCTTGCTTGAGGTGTGTTTCCCTTATGGACATCTGTGCTGCAACCATCTGGTCCTCCCTATGCACTTCTGCAAGATCCCTCCTCCCTCCTGGGTTTTGGCACCACTGTAACAGTTAAGGAATGGCCAAGGAGGCAGCGGGAACAGGCTGAACAGTAAAAATAAAGTTTAATGGTAAACTTAAAACAAACATAAACTAACATGCAGCTCTGCCGCGTGTGTCTCTCTCCCTCGAGCCTGCGTCTCTGGCTGACACTTATCTCGCTCTCCTGCTGATCAGCTGATTCAGCACCGACCGTGCTCCATCACCACGTAACCAGCGTTTCCTGTTATTCTTCTTTCAAGAGGGAAATTTGTCTAAATTGGCAGTAAGAGAAGATTGATATGGAAGATCAGTCATAAAGTCAGCAGAATTAGACAAAGTGTGCTTTGTATCCTATTAATGCTTTGTATCCTATTATTGGGGATGAAGAAATAACTTGAACCCTTAACACTAATACTAAGTAATACTAAGTAATATGCTGCTTTTAAAAGGTATAAAACACAGGGCATATTATGCTTGTGTAATGTTGTTGAATGCAGACACAAACTATAAAACAACTGTAAAAGTAAATTACATAAAACACATAATAGAGAGGGACCCATACATAAGAACACGAAGTTGAACCAATACAGCGTTCCAGATGTATCAGAAACCGAAAACAGCTGCCTCATCAAAGGTATGTGTGAACTATGCAGTGACAACTTTATAGCCAGTCTCTCTCTCTCTCTGTCACCGCAGAAGCAGATTTGAATCTCTTTCCTTAGATTACGTCAGCACTCTTACTATGTACGTTGATAAATATCTAGTCAGTCACTGTGATTTTGACAATCTTGGAAGCTGGTCTGGTATAAATTGACCATATCATTTTTTTTTAATTACTTGTTGTTGCTTTTTTTAATTGTCCAAATTGATTGCAGAATGTTGTTGTGATGACATCACAAGCAGCCCAGTTTGCGGCCACCCCACTTAAAAATGAGTTCCTGCGCTGGATACATTATCATCCTGCACTGCAGCACACATGGCAAGAAACATAAAAATGGTCAAAGACGTCCATCTTAGTACTTGTTTACATACTCCAACATACAATAATGCAGATGTGCGAAAGAACACGTCTATGATACGCTTGTGCTGAAAAAATGGGTAGCAGCTCAATGAAAGGCAATTGCTTCTCCCTTTCAGAGTTGTAAATTGACACTGTGTCTTAAAAGTGTCGAGATACATAGCAGTGGTCAAAAGTCTGTGTAGTTCAATTTTATATTCAAAATAATTCAAAATAGTCCAGATGGGTCCCCTTTGGTGTTATTTTAGGAATAGCTACCCACACAAGGTGTGCTCATGACTTGAACTGCATGCCAGTGGTGGGGCCAAGGGTGCAATTACGCATGTTGTGGGATGTGTAAACAGAAATGAGCAATATTTTCGTGACATCACGAACAGACAGATTTCAAAATGAGACGTTTCAGCAGGATGGCAATTTTAAATGCTCTTTTTAGACTGGGGAGGATGTTTTGAGTTCTGAAATGTACAGTATGTTTTTATAGTACAGTTACCACTTATATGTCTAAGTATCAAGAAAAATTAGATTCTCCATTTCATGACCCCTTCAAAAGCAGGGCGAGATGCATGATAATGTCAAAGCAGTTTGTCTAGTGCATGTTTATGTGGTAAAACATTTAGGAAGGTGTCCTGTTTACTGTAAGTCTCCTTTGGTGTAGACGAATATCCCATGACAGATGATGCCCATCTCTTTCCTCTTCACCTGTCTGACCAGGTGAAGAGGAGTACCAGTGGGCATGGCCAATGGTGCAACACTGCAAAAGTTGGCATTGA
Source organism: Xyrauchen texanus (assembly GCF_025860055.1). Classification (NCBI taxonomy): domain Eukaryota; kingdom Metazoa; phylum Chordata; class Actinopteri; order Cypriniformes; family Catostomidae; genus Xyrauchen; species Xyrauchen texanus. Next base: position 29,573,319 of record NC_068294.1, on the reverse strand, counting down.
TGTCTTGCTGTAGAGGCAGACTTTTGCTGACGTATTGGTCTTTGTGATGTCACAAAATCCACAAATTCCAAATAATCCACTTGAGTTTTGAGTTCTCAAAGTTACATTATGTTTTTATAGTAAAATTATCTCTTAAATGTCTAAAGATCAAGGAAAATTTGATTGCTGATGTCATGACCTCTAATGTATTGTCAAGGTAATGTTGCATCAGTCTCTGTATGGCACAAGAGTTATAGACGAGAGTTACACCCGAACCACCAAATTATGAAATACTGAATTTTCTTTGTTTGTTTATTTATTTGTTTAAATTGTTTTGTTTTACCTGAAGGTTATCAAGGATAGAGCAAAGTTAATGAGCTCTGAATCTGACAGCGACTCTGACCGGGGACATTGGAAGAGAAAAGATTTCCTTGACATGCTTTTAAAATCTACTGATGAGAATGGAAAGAATCATGAGTCATGAGGATATTCAGTAGGAAGTGGGCTCCTTCATATTTGAGGTACAAATAAAACTAGAAAAGATAAGTTTGTCAAGACAAAGTCTTGCCTGTAAGTAAAAAAAATGTCTGAGAAAGCCTAGAAGTTTGGAGGTTATATAGCCATTATGTACTTAAATATTTTAAGAGCTTTAAAGCAACAAGGTAGGTAGGTAGGTAGGTAGCGCTACCTGGTGTGTCATCAAGGAGAGTCTGCCTCTCTTCCCTGCTGTGCCTCTGTTTGCACGCAGCATCTGCAAGGCCTGTCACATCAGTAGGTGGCAGCAGTTTGTCAAGTTGCCAAACAGTGCACCAAATGCTGCCAGATCACAAAGATCTGCAGTGTTTGATGTCACTCTCATTATTTGCATCCCAGCACTGTCACAGCTTCTATTTCCATCTCCCATTGTTATATATGAAGCAACCTGATTCTTTATTTCTACTCAAAGCTCAGAATCTCTCACACCAAAGTTAAAAAAAGAGCAGCTGGGTGGAAAACAGTAACTTTTCAGGGCAGAACATGTTGCAAAAGGCAATAAATGCATCCGTTTATCAATTATTTATTAAAGCTTTGCTCTTTCTCTTAAACAGCAGTTGTTTTGCATGTGCTAGCATCTGTTGTGGTGCAATGTCCTTTTTTAATTCTCAAAACTCTGAGGCATGTATAAAATAATTAAAAGACTGCTGCTATTTTCTTGTGTTGCTTGATTACAGATGGTTTTAAAGTCTCAAATGGAGTTAAAACTGTCATCATACCTTATGCACTTCATCAGGACCCATGCTACTTTCCAGAACCTGAGGAATTTAGAGAAACTCAAAGGAAATTGTCTTTAAACAGCTTTCATTAACATGTTATAATGTAAGGTTATATAATATATGAGGCTTTATACACGAAAAACCTGCAATTGTTAACTTTTAAGGATCTATTTTAAGGATTTCTGTGGGTAAGATTCTACTTGATCTTACCCACAGAAATCACTTTTATTGGTGTAAACTAATTTGTTTGGTTGATTTGGTCAGATTGAATTACATTTCTGACTTAATAAAACCAGTTAATTTATGTTTCAAGCAAATTTCTTTAGCTTAAAAAAAATTTCAGTGTAGGGTTTATAGTTGTCTGAGGGCTTAAAAATGGTACATGGACTCTGTTTAGCTCTACATTCCAATAATGTCACTGAACTTTAAATGATTAACCAATGTTATTGGCCAGAAATTAAAATAAAATAAAATTGGACTGTATCTCCTCTACATCAGTAGCCGCAATTCACCCCAGATTCTTCACAGAGGAAATACCACAGTAAAAGTCCTCAAATGCTATAAAAGTCAAATAAATTACTGAAATAATACATATCTAAAAATCTGTTTCACAATATAACTTTATAAAATAGGACGCAAAGTAGACAAAACAAATGTTAACCTAAAAAGTCAAAAATATTATTTAATATCACTGAATCAACTTAAATCAACCTATATTCGGTTACATCAACAAAATACATTTTCAGGGTTAGATCAACTGCGAGCTACCTTTTTTAAATGTACTGCATTTTATTAGATAGGCCATATGACATCATAAGAACTTGTTATAGTGTCATTTCTATACATTTTTATGCTTCATGGAGGTCTGCTTACCCCAGAGTCAATGTGCTTAACATGGCTGACTCAATGAGCCAAGTTATGTACTTATCCTCCCACTCATCTCCAGAGTGTTTGGGCCTCTGTCCCACCACTGAATAAGACAGATTGTATCTCAGCAAGTGGGGCTCGCAGGTACAGGCCACGGGCCACACACAGCAAAACTGAGCCAAACACCTTTGGGGATTTATGTATGCACTCTTTAGTCATCCAGGAATGAAGGCTCCAAATTAGAGCATTTTGAAGAAATATGTTTCATAAATGTATAATTTTCTTAATCTTGTTGGCATTTTGAGATCTTATTCTCCTTTTCCCTCTTTCTGCATATGTGATTTCAGGCCAATGCTTCTTTATGATGGTGGAGAAGTTAGTTCTTGCAACAGTCTTGCGTCACTTTGAAATAGAGGCATGCCAGAGCCATGAGGAACTACAGCCTCTGGGAGATCTCATTATGCATCCTGAGAAGGGCATTTGGATCAAACTACAAAGAAGGACCAAATGACTCCCACCACCATAAAAGTTGTTCTTACATCAGTGACAAACCTACATTTTTGTGTCGCTAGTTATAAGTTAATGATAATGCACAGTAAGCTACTCATTATCACACAACACATCATGACAGGGTGATCAGTGACCCCCAACCTGAAGTGGAGGGGTCTTGTATGCCCCTGAAGAGGTTAATTTTGTCATAATGACTCACTGACTGTATATTAATCCCCTTATTACACAGCCTTCTAAGGAGCAAATAAATAGACATGAAATATTGATTTTAGTTTATTGAAACTAGCACACAGTGCGGCATGGTGGCTCAGTGGGTACCACTGTTGCCTCACAGCAAGGAGGTCCCGGGTTTACCTTTCTGTGTGGAGTTTGCATGTTCTCTCAGTGTTTGTGTTGGTTTCCTCCAGGTACTCCAGATTCCCCCCACAATCCAAATACACTACTGGTCAAAAGTTTTGAAACACTTTTTGTTGTGACTACACAAAATCCATAATAAATTAAAACTGTGTAATATTTTAGCATCTTCAAAGTAGTCAGCCTTTGCCATTTGCAGACATGTACTCTTGACATTTTCTCAACCAACTTATTGAGGTATCACCCTGGGATGCTTTTTAAACAGTATTGAAGTAGTTCCCATCTATTTTGGGCTCTTATTGGCTGCTTTTCTTTATAATTTGGTCCAACTTTTTTTTTGTTACATTTTAGTTTTCTAATGAAATAAATTAATATGGTGGCACAATTATATTTTGTCTGCAAAATTAATTTCTATAGGTGTAAGTGAGAGTGTGAATGTGAATGTGTTTGTCTGTGTGTCAGCCCTGAGATGGACTGTCCACCTGTACAAGGTGTTTTCCTGACTTTGGCACGAGACCACTGGGATAGGCTCCAGAACTCCTCACACCCTACATAGGACATGTGGCTATTGAAAATGGATGGATGAAACTAGCACAGTTACTGTATGTATGAAGTCGGGTTGTATGGTACTATGGACTATTTGACTGCAGAATGGTGCAATTGACCCATTAGAATCATGTATTTTTAGAGAGCTGTGTAAATAGTGGTATGAACCAATTCAATTGAGACAAAAATATTTTTCACACATGAGACTGTATACCTTAGTTGTAAATATAGATATATTATTTTATACCAATTAACCTCAAACAGATAAAATCTTACAGTTTGTCCTTAAACATTAAGCTTGCACACTTTTATTCTGGCCACGTAAATAACTGTTATCGGATTTAAGATTAAAGCTGATATCAGATTTATTTATTTTTTTCCTTGATTGTTTAACACATCTGGTGTTGATTACTTAAGGAAGACAATGTACAACATTTGTCATTTATTTTATACAAATTGCAGAATTATATAAAATTCACCAAGTATTGTACTTTTTCAATATTTGGCTAATCTTAAATTCATGGATCTATTGCAGATATATAAAGCATTAAAATAACTGCAATTTGAAGCCCTCATTAGATTCACAGGGTCAAAACAAATCTTTGGCAAAGTAATTTTCAGACTAAATATTGTCTGCCCACCCAGCCATTCCAGAAGCAAAAGCACCTTATTCAAATACACAGATTAAATATAAGTGATACCTTTAATCAAACTGACATTCATCTTAATGGAATTTCTAGGGGCTTTCATTTATTGGAAATGTTTTTTATTAATATATATTAAATGAGAAATTTAAATCCCAATGTGTATTTTGTCCCAGTGAACTTACAACTTATGTTTTAAAAAGAAGCTCAAAGTAATTTTTAATCAAAAAGATTCAGTAAGCACAGGAATGGCAACATGATGTAAAATAGGCCATGTCCTTGATATTAACTGGAGCAATCATTTGAATTTGTTTGTTTATTCTGGAGCATGAGCAACAATCAAACCATTCTTTTCATCCTCAGGGCAGATGAAACACATGCAGAGTTTGCTAATTATATGAATTTGCATGAGTAAGTTTCCACAATCCTCAGTCTATCTCGTGCTCTTTAGTGGTGAAATTGATGTCCAGTACTGAATTTCCTTCTTTATTTCTTCCATGAAACACAAAATGGAGATGTTAGGCAGTATGCTAGCCTTACACCCGTTTCACACATGATCCTTTTGCAGTACATATTTTTTTTCAGTGCCCATGTTACCAGGTTAGAGCATTCGGATTGCACGCAGATACAGCATGACAATGACAATCGCAGGAGCGTTGCAGAAGCAGCAGTGCAGCAATCGTTTCAGCACCGAGTCTGTTTTCGCTGTGCTGCACGCACTGAATTAAAGTGATAGCGCATTGTTCATGGTCAAAATTAACATGGATTGACACGAAAATGTAGCAAATTAACCATAAATGCATATAATTAAAGTCTACTGTTTTTCAAGGTCACCATGTGACTTTCAGCCCTGGGTAAAGCAAAGAAAATCAGGAGTTGCAAAATTAACAAATGCGATCAGAAGTATATCTTAACATTTTTTTAATGTGAAATACACTACACATCATGTTATCAAATCAAATCAAATCAAATCACTTTATTGTCACACTACAGTGTACACAAGTGCAACAGTAGGTGAAAGTCTTGTGTGCAGTTCCGAATAACATAGCAGTACCATTTACAATAAACAACAATTATATTGGGTGTGGGACAGAAGAAAGTGGCAATCACGTGACAGGCTGTTGGTGAGAACTACACCTTACCTCACATTTGGAAAAACAAGACATAATGGATGGCACTAGAGTGTAGTCTCATCCTGAAGTGGCAATCACGTGACAGGCTGTTGGTGAGAACTACACCTTACCTCACATTTGGAAAAACAAGACATAATGGATGGCACTAGAGTGTAGTCTCATCCTGGAGTTAAAAAAACATGAAGTTCTCTATGACCCACATGATTTCTTGTATTAAGGCATGGGAGACAATTTCCTCTGCTGTTTGTGTAGATGGTAAGTGTTAATTTATAATGTTTGTGATACTATCTTTTCACGTAAGAGAAGTACCATGTTTAAATGTTTAAAATTTAAATAATGGTGAACTACTTAACCATTGTTGTATTTGTTGTAAACAGAAGCCGTGGATCAGTTGCGCACTACAAAAGCTTGACTGTGAAAGCACAGCGCGTGCTGCTTCCGCACCGCGTATACACCGCATATGTACTGCAAATGGATTATGTGTGATACGGGCAATAGACATCATTCAATTTCATTGCTAATTTTTCCCATGTAATGAAACTGAATGGGGTGACTGAAGCTGTCATTGTGCCTGATCTTTTGTGTTGTAGGAAAGAATGAAATTCATATGGGTTTGAAACAACATGAGTGTGAGTAAATGTTAACAGATTTGTAATTTTTTAATTGTCTGACACAAATTATTTTGAAAGTTGCTTTAAAAATCCACTTGGCTCAAAAATCTGAGGGGCTCATGAAGGGGCATACTGCTTCTGAGTCTAATATTGTATTCTATCATATGACGCTTTCAATAATAAAGCCTGCACCTTGTCCACTTTGAGCCCAATCATTCAGAGGCACTCAGGGCTGATAATAAAGAGCTGGACTTCTCCCCACAGAGGCAGTATTGCTCCTCATCATCCCTGGGCAGGGCTGATAAGAGGAGGGCACATTAGACAATCAGATTGATGGAATTATCAGTTGCCCCCTTCAAGCCCCAAACCACTATTGTAACTTTATTAAGAGTAAATCAATCATCAAGAAAGAAACTCCTGAGGTTACAAATAAGTATTGGACAAAAACTTAAAACTTAAAAGCAATATATAATACATACCAAATTTTACATTTAAAATTACATTAAAATACAGAGCACTGTGGAAAAAGAGAAAATGAAAAGTGATCTCTGAAGATGTACTTCTGAACATATGCAGAAACACATGGTACTGTATACTTGTAACTATGTAGTAAGAAGGTGACCGTATCCATGTGTCAGGTTTAGCTGGTTGGCAGAGTCTTTATAGCACTGGGGAGATTACAGGAGATAACACATGAGTCTTAAGCGTTCCAATCTTCAAAGGACATGTCTCATCAAGCTCCTCTACCTACATTGGCTGCTGCAGAAGGGAGAGATCAATGCGATCCAAAACATAAAGGAGAGTGTCAAATCCCTTCTCCTGCAAATAACGAACTAGAATTGAGCCTTTAAATTATCTGGGGCCTGAGAAAACTTGAGGGAGACATGGTAGACTCTTTAGCCTTATATTTACCAAAACCTTTCATTACCAACTGAAAACTACTGTAATTGCAGACAGCATTATTAAATAGATATATCCAGTTAAATGGACCTGTGAAAGCCTATTTCTTAACACAGGACATTTATAATGTAATGCATGCTTGTGCACGACTCTGCTTTCTTCTCTCATCTACTTCCTGACCTAAGGCCTTGACAGGTAAAACTGGAATAAAAGCAGACATAATTGCTTTTAGAATCCAAGGGAAACTTACCTTTAATCAAGGGTGTAAAGTAACGAATTACAAAAACTCACATTACTGTAATTAAGTAGATTTTCCCAGGAATGTAACTTTTTTAAGTAGTTTAAAAATTGCATACGTTTACTTGATTATATTTTAAGTGCTGTAACTGTACTTTTACTGCGCTATTTTCCCACCGTCTGTGTTCGCTACTTCAGACGGCGGCACCTGAAAGGGATTTTCGCAGTGAAAAAGGCCAATAGCTTGACTGTGATTTTAAATTGCTCAAGCCAGATATCAGCATTAATCTTGCCTCTAATTTGAAGAAACATATCAATGTAAATTTCATATTTCTGCCTACTATATTCTGTGTGCCTATAATGTAGCCTGTAAATTAACTTTCTATCACTGAGATTATTGTTTGATGTGAGAGATTAATGCAATGTTATTAATAGGGCTGGGCGATAAAACAATCTTGATGTTTATCTGAAAAAAAAGAAAGAGAGATCGATATCAGTGATAAATGTTGAGTAATTTTCTGTATATAGCCTATGTTTTACATCTAGAACAGGGGTGTTCATTACATAAATTGCGATAGCAATACAACCACTGGTTGGTTGATCTAGATAAAATATAAAAGATTGACTTTTTATTTCCTGACATCTGTAGCTGTGTGCAGTTTGATTGACAGGCGGCTAATGTTTGTGCGCTAATGCTTGTGTGCCTAAATGAACAAATACACTTTATAATTCTGCCAATGCCCAACTTGATGAGGCATTAATGTAAACAGAGTTGGTTTTGTCTAAAGTGAGCGTAAACAGTAGGACTAAAAATTGTATTTGCATAAAAATGTTGGACTTGAAGTGTACGTGTAACCAAATTGAGCACTGTCTAGTAGACTATGTCATATAAAGGCTATTAATCAAACAAAAATATCAAGGAAACGAGAAAACCACTCACTATTTTTGGCTGAATTACTTGAGTAGCTTTAAAAATATTAATGTAATAGAATAAAACAGTGATATGTTTTAATAATATTGTTATTTTATTTTTTTTTTTTTAATACTGACCCCTGATGTAGAGAGTTTGTTAATTTATATAATAAATTACCAGGAAAGTAGAGATGATAAAATTATTTATAATTAATCAATATGTGCAACAGTAACTCTCTCTGTCAGCATTAAGGAAAGTTTAGACCCTACACATAAACGTCTAGGTTCCTATTGTAACCTCCGTTCCCCAATGGAGGGAACGAGATGTTGTGTCGAAGAAGCGAGACTAGGGGTCTCTCTTGAGATCCTCGTGCATCTGTGAACTTGAGAAAAGGCAAATAATTAATTGGCAGACAGAATTTGCATGTCACACCCCCGGACATACGGGTATGGGGAGGGAAATGCATCTGTCCATTCAGGATTTTGCCCTGAGGAGCCAAGAATGAGGCTCGGTAACAGTGGCTCAGTTCAGCGTCGTGGCCGGGATGACAAAACGTCTCGTTCCCTCCATCAGGGAATGGAGGTTACAATAGTAACCTAGACGTTCCCCGTCTGTCGCAGTTCTTCTGACATTGTGTCGAAGAAGCGGCACTAGGGGTCCATAGCTGAACCTTGTACACGCACTGCTGATGCAGGTGCGGGTAGGCATTTGCGTGACAAAATGACAGGCCGCGTCAGACTGCACGTACCCTTCCCCAATACCCCAAAATGCCCCATAGCCTTCTGGTTCCCGACATTCCGAAGGGGGGAACAAGGCGACGTGCCAAGCATGAGAGCAAGCAACTCCAGCCTCGTCCTTTTCTCTCTCTATGTTTCTCGCATAGTGGTAGATCCTACCTGTTGAGAGGGAGGCGTTGCTACAAACACAACGAACGGGGGCAGCGGGGACTGCCCAAGGCGACGCGGGTCCACTCGCAAGGGGACCGTACTGCGGAAAATACACACAGGGGGATTAATCCACATGGGGGCCCATCATGTGGAGCCCCTATTCCAGTAAGAGTAGTTTCAGTTCTAGTAATGGGTCTGGTCGGGGAATCCTCTGCTGAATTCGTGGACCAGAGGGCTAGGGAGGAGTCATCCAGGGAGCCGAGTTAGTGGGATCTCCTGGGATAAGAGCACACGTGATCGCCTCAGTGGAGGGGAAAGGCACTAGATGCAAGCGTTACACCCGGTCAGTTGTTTCCGCGTTACCGAGTTCTACTGGCTCGGACCTGAGAAAACACAGGATGAAACCAACTCAACCCTGAGACTGGTTTCATCTGGCAATTGTTTTTTTTACAATAAAGGTACAAAGTCCTTTATGATTTTGCATTTTTGATTTGTACTCCTGACACAAATAGCTATATTTCTGTTACTGGATCATTTATATTGTGAAACAGAGACTGGATAATGATGTTGAACCCTTAGACCTTTCAAAAAATGTTTTAATTTATCTATATTAAAAACATTTATGGACGGTAAACTGTTTTGTAGTTGTAAGCCAGACATGGGGACTTGTGACTTGGTGACTTGGACTCGAGTCGACTCGAGTCGCTATTTTTATGACTTGTGACTTGACTTGACAAAAAATAAAATACTTGAGACTTGACTCGGACTTGGAAGTTAAAGACTCGGGACTTGACTTGACTTGAGAGACGAAGACTTGAATGACTTGAGTGTTAATCACATCATGTTTTCAGTTTGAATATAAAATATATAAATTATTTTAAAAAATAAAGTTGATCCAGCTGGAGCGCAGGCTGAGAATAGTTTTGTCATGACTGGATCACGACACTATAGGCTATCATCAGCCATGCCCTCTCGTACCTTACGCACACCACGCCCACTTAGATCAGATAACCCATCAACATGTCAGCCAGAGGGGTAACGTTACCGAGGGTCATCGTTTTCGGCTTTAAAAATGATTATCAAGATGGTAAAAGACGAACAGCTTTGCAAGACATGCAACGTTAAGATCGCGGACAGCCAGACGACAACCTCCAATTTCGGTCCGCCATTTGAAGAGCCATTCTGCCCAGTAAGTGCTTGTCAATTTGTTAATTTTATCTGGTTAGTTGGTAGTTAGCTAATGTAATAATAGCAGGGTTCCCACGGGTCCTTGAAATCCTTGAAAGTTTGTGAATCTGAAAAATAAAATTCAAGGCCTTGGAAAGTTCTTGAAAATAAACATACATATACAGGTCCTTGAAAGTGCTTGAATTTATTTTGTGCAAGAAGTTTTCTGGAAAAAAAAATCTGTCCATTAATTTTTTATTTCGCCAACACTTCGTGGCTTATGCTGCATACTAGCCTGCTTGATTTACGTTAGTTACGCGCATTTAAGTGTTTCCCGCGCGAGGTACTTTGTTTTGTACGTTGCCATGACGTTCACGCGCGCTGGTACCTCAATGTTTCCCACTCACAGACATTGCAAAAATAGGCTTATGGATATACTCTGAGTGTGTGTGTGTGTGGGAGTGTGGGAGTGTGAGAGCGCGAGAGTGAGTGAGTGATTGTGTGTGTGTGTGTGAGTGAGTGAGTGAGTGTGGGTGTGGGAGTGTGGGAGAGAGAGTGTGTGAGAGAGTGAGTGAGTGTGTGTGTGTGTGTGTGTGTGTGTGTGTGTGTGTGTGTGTGTGTGTGTGTGTGTGTGTGTGTGTGTGTGTGTGTGTGAGAGTGAGTGAGTGAGTGTGGGAGAGAGAGTGAGTGTGAGTGGGTGTGTGAGAGAGAGAGAGTGTGTGAGAGAGAGTGTGTGTGAGAGAGAGTGTGTGAGAGAGGGTGTGGGAGAGAGAGTGTGTGAGAGAGAGAGAGAGAGTGTGTGTGAGAGAGAGAGAGTGTGAGAGAGAGTGTGTGTGAGAGAGAGAGTGTGTGAGAGAGAGAGTGTGTGTGTGAGAGAGAGGAGAAATGTAACAAAGTTTAATGTATGTAACTGTGTTTGAGAGAGAGAGGGAGGTGTTCAGAGAGGAGTCTGTTGGATGTTAAGCTGTTATATGTTTTATGGACTCAATGTTGAAAACTTCAAACATTTCAAACACTGTTGGCAGAAGTGAAAAATAAATAATTTTATGAAGTTACAATTTTGTTTGATTCCATGATGTATTTTACTGAACATGAGTATTGTAATTTACTGACAGTTACTTATATCTTGTCTTTTCACTTTATTATGATCAGATTCTGCAGGTAAAATTACAATAATAAGGTGACTTGACTTGGACTTGACTTGACATAACCTGTGACTTGACTTGACTTGACTTGCCCAAGAAAAAAATACTTGGGACTTACTTGAGACTTGAAGGTGAAGACTTGAGACTTACTTGAGACTTGCACATGTGTAACTTGGTCCCATCTCTGTTGTAAGCTGAGTGACGTCAAGCCCGTGAGCGGGTACAATGCATATCAACAGGATTTTAAATATCAAAAACTCTATTTATGACAAGGGCATCACTACATACAGCACATGTTTGTTTTTCATCCTTTTGATAAAGTCCTGCATTTGGGAACTTTCTCAGTTGGCACCAAACTCTTTGTTCTATTTTAATATTTAATGATGCTGTGTCGTTTTTTAAGCTTTTTTAAGTTGGAAAAGATTGTGGCAAAACTAACTGTGTAAAAATAGTTTTAACTGAACCTTACTCATCAATATTTTTGGTCCATTAATATATCTCTTCTATACAGTAGCTACAACCATGTGCTTTTTGCAAAACACTTCAAAATGCCTTGCAGGCATTGAATTTAGCCAGTAATCCAAACCCTAGTTTAATGGAGTGTGAATTTAGGTAGCGCTCTCTGAGGCGACCTGGACTTCACCTGGAGCTACATGGATGTTCTCCGTTTCAACCTTAATTTGGGCTTCAGTGTGGTGGATCTGCACAGATATTGAACATGAAAGAGAAAAGGAAATTGATATTCTGCAGACTGGTTTCCATGAGCTGAATATTGAAATTACCCCAATCCTTTCAATAGCTCAAGGCTTTGGAAGATATTCAGTTCCTTATCGATGTTTCAGCTAACTCATTGGTTTCTCATTGGAAAATATCAAGGGCATGTTGTGAAGAGCTGTCAAAGAATATTTAGTATAAAATAATTTTAAACTGTACATAGCAGTCTAAAGTTGGTTTTGCCCTCACTCTGACACAGTTAAAAAAATGAGCTCTAATGAGTTGGTGCAAGTTAACTGTGCTACATTGAACAGCAGTGCTTCACCTCTTCAAACACGGGGCAGGAGGCTAATACAAAGCTCATTCCCTTAACAAATGTTACACTATTAATATGCCTAGGGAGTGGAAAAGGTCTTCTTATTGTTAGTAGTGTCCTAGTTTAGATTTTAATTTTGCATGAATGAATTATAGGCAAGATATCTTAAAAATATATTGGCCCCACAGTCCACAGTCCACAATCTATCTGCCTGGCAATCTGTCTGTCTGTTAAAGACTTATTTGCACTAAAAGTAATCTGGCATAGAATGAAGCTCATTTCCCCCATAACAAAGATGAATCTGTGTCAGAATATCTTGAAGCCCATTCATTAATTCATTCATGATGCAGCATTGATTTTAAGTACTGCAAGGGTAAGAGCCTACTGCTTTTCAGTTGTTCACGTTAATATAATCCTTGAATAGAAACTCAAATTTTGGCTCGCTGTTCATTGTGGAGGGCTCAAGACTTGACTCGAGCACTGAATGCCCTTCCGAACTTTACTTAAGTTGACTTTAGTAATAGGTAGACTGAATGTTGAGTTGGGTGGAGGAGGGGTGCCGGAAAAATTGTCACAGCAGTGAGGTAAGTAGCGATTTATACTGTACAGTATATGCTTACTATGGCATTGTGATTTGTAGGGTTAAATGAAAATTCTCCTCCCAGACTTTGTGTATTAATTAATTTTAAGAGTGTTTGCCTAGTACAATCAAATATACAGATGATAGATACTTTATATGAACGAAAGACATTCCAACAAAAACACTTGATGTGTGTGTGTGTGTGTGTGATCTATAGAGGTGGGTAAAAACATACAGGACTTTGTGTTTTATGATATTTTACATATTGAAAATATGGTACAGAACACTGCTTGCTGCCACAGCTGATCAGTTTTAAATGGAATGTCATATATGTGTGACAGGGCAGAGGGCGGGGCCGGGTCGGGATTCTGCACACCCGGTCCCTTATCAGGCTAATTAAGCCTCTGAGGGGGATAAAGGCCTACTGCGGATGGTGGTGTGAGAGAGAGAGATCGTTTACGGGCAGCTGACCGTAATGTTTGTGTTTGTGTCTTTTGTTTATGTTCCTCATTGAAATATAATATATATTGTCAAGCCTGTTCCCACCTCCTCCTTTCCCTTAATTTGGGAGGGAGTAATTTATCTCATCTCCATAACTAAGTTCTTTTTTAGCGGTGACATTAATCAAAAACAAATCAACTTCTTGTATAAAAGCATGTGCGTGCAGATTTAGCCTTGCATTATGTAGAGTACTTCGGTGATTAGACTCATTTCAGTAGGTTAGCATAATTAAATGTTTATACAATATCAGCAAATTACTCTACATATGACACATCCCATGGTGCCAGAGGAATTCACAGAGATTTCCGGTAGCCTGGAGTGCTATCTGGTGGTGTTGGAGCAGACAGCGTTTTTTTAAACCACCAGTAGAGTCTTGCTCTTGCTGCTCATCGATCCTTTCTTCATTTTGTGGTATCTTATCCTCTGGCCCTCCTGTGGTACTTCCAGTGTTTTTAAAGTTTAAACATGCATACTATATTTCATATAAAATTAATTTACTTGGTTAATAGTATCTTCAGATATTATTCAAACAATAGATGGCATTCAAGGATTACATAACTTGATTCAACAATGAACATCATACATTTTATGTTTAAAAGACAAGTATAAATTACTTCTGAAAAATTACAAAAATTATAAAGAGTAATAACTTCAGGAAGAGGCATATGCCAAAATAATAAACATAACACCCCCTATCTTCCTTCCTACTCTGTCCAATCTAAAGTACTATCTAATTTTGTTATTAAAAAAAAAAATGAGTATGCTAACTCCCTTGCTATTCAAAAATAATAGAAAATTGAAAATAAATAGTCAAAAATAAAAGGCTCCCCTTCCCTACCACACTTGTGTAATTCCAGGGTTGTACTAGAATTCGTCCAGCTCATCCAGTCCAGGGCCTATGGTACATACGGTGGCCCCAATATCAATTCCAGATGGCTTTACAAACACATTGATCATCTGTTAGGATGCAGTACTGGCCAGCATTGATCTGAGGAGAGGAACAACAATAAAACAACAACACAAAAATAACAACAGCTATGGCTATTATTTCTCCGACTTTAGTAAACCATTCTTTCCAGGATCCACATAGTTTGTCAAACCAATTTCCAACCATGCCATTTTACTTGTAGGTCCTATTTGTTGTCCTAAGGCCTTCAAAACATCATCAGTGTAATTAATTAATCTTTGCTGATTGTAGTAAATGTAATTAATCCATTCTGTATTCTTATTGGGTGGCATCCATAAGAGTATAGACTCAAAGCCTGATTTTATTTAATCCCTAGATTTAAATTCCTGTGGTATTCCTCTTGGTTGAGCAAATGCATCTAAGTATACATTAGGGTCAGGCTGAAAAGCTCTTTTTACTCTATAATTTGTCTGTACAGTCTCTCTAGACTCATTTGGGGTTTCATAATGTTAACATTATTGTTTATGTACCAGTCTTTCCACACTTTGGGTTATATAGCTCTCAATTGTTTTCCTCCACAAATCCAAATATAGTCTGCTATGGCTACTGTTTGTTCCTCAAATATATATATATATATTTCATATACTCTTTACTTATTGTATTGTATATTGTGTATTCTATATTGTGTGTATTGTTTACTGTACATTGTATATAATTATTGTGTTGTGTAAGTATGTGTACATTTGATATGTAAATTGTGTTGTGTAAGTATGTTGTTTACTGTAATTGGTATATGTCTCGTCACTGTCATGACTGCTATGTTGCTCGGAACTGCACTCAAGAATTTCACCTACTGTTGCACTTGTGTACATGGTAGTGTGACAATAAAGTGATTTGATTTGATTGATTTGATATCTTGTTATGACAGGGGAAACTAAAGTTTGGTTTTCACAATATATAAGACATCCTTCCATCTTTACTTACACACACATCTTGGGGCTTCCATTACTCTAACATTTTCCTTCATTGTGGCTATTGCAAATATCATTCTACTAAACTTATAAACTCCTTCATGATCATACATTTTTCCATCCAGATGCCAAATTATTGGACCAAACGACTCCTCCCTCACTTAAGAAGAGAGGACAACATTTTCAGATCACTAATTTCCATTCAGGTTGTATTCCTGCTACTTAAGCAAACATCACATAAGACCATGTATCATGGTGGGGACTAACATTAGAAAAAAACAAAATAAAGGAAGCCTCTGTCAAGCTTGGAAGCTTAATTTAAAAACATCACCTTAATTCAATAATAGCCTCTAGATTGTTTTGAACCTACATTAAGTGTGTCAGATCAACTTTCAACTGAATCTCTTGTCTTTAGTATACACCCTTAACTTTAGATTGCCCTCTGAATATATAAAATCTTTAATCATGATAAGGAAAACTGTTTGAACCTCTCCTTCATATCACTGTATCTAAGATTATTGTCAAATCACATAATTTCCCATGTTAAAAAGAAAAGAAAAGTTTGACCTCTATGGATTTACATTTCGTAATTTATCAGAAACTTTTATTCAAAGCAACTCACAAATGAAGAACATAAGCAAATTCAAGAGAAATTAGGAGCTGGGACATTCCACTTTTTCACACTGTTTCTCTTGAAGTTACTCTTCAACAGTAAAAATATTGATAATTTTAATAATTCATTATATCAGCTGCTTTCAAACTTTCCCATCTTAAACCATCTTTAAGAAAATCTCTTCCAGAACTTTCCACTTACTCATTCCCTAATTTATTTTGTCCATACAAACAACATACATAGAGCCTTTATTTTTCGACATTCTCATACTTTAGCCTTCTGTTCAAGCAGAGCTTTACATTTACAACATTTACAATCTTGTAGTCCTCTCATCTTATTCGTAATATATTATGATCTTGTTTTTAATTAAGTAATTATTTATTATGACTACTTTCTCCATTTCTTACTCTTTCTCATGTGAAGGAACTTCCATTCTATCTAATAAAAAAATATAAATCAAGTTTTTAAACTAAGAGAAAAGTAAAAGTTTAAACAGGATAAAGTAGTAAAGAGGCACAATGGAAATTAAAACAAATCTCTTTTATTGTGTTTTGAAAAAAATGTATCAGAAAGATACACTACGCCCTTTTCATTTCTTATTTTTTTTATTATTTCCTAATGTTTCATCATTATTTAACAATAAGATTTTTCTGTTATTATTCTTATACTTATCAGCATTCCCTGAAAAATTATTCAGTTGAATAGCAGAACCAAAATTGACAGTGCAGAAACGTCTAGGTTACGGATGTAACATCCATTCCCTGATGGAGGGAACGAGACGTTGTGTCGAAGAAGCGACACTAGGGGTCTCTCTTGAGCGCCGAATATGCCTCTGATCTATGAAAAAAGGCCAAAGGGAATTAGGCAGACAGTATTGTATACCCCGCCCCAGACATATGGGTATAAAAGCGGAGAAATACGTCGAGCTCATTCAGGAATTTTCCGAGGAGCCATAAATAGTCCGGCCACTACAGTGGCTCGGCTCAGCGACGTGGCTGGTAGGACACAACGTCTTGTTCCCTATATCAGGGAACAGAGGTTACATCCGTAACCTAGACACTCCCCGTCTGTTGCTCACTTCGACATTGTCTCGTAGAAGCGACACTAGAGGTCCAATTCAAATCACGCCATGCGCTGAGCCGTGTACATGTACTGCTGACACAAGAGCGGGCAGGTTTTTTTTCCGTGCAAAGGTGACCAGTTGTATCAGACTGCACATACTCTTCCCCAATGCCCCATAAAAATCCTTTTGGTTACCCTAAGCAGGGGAACAAGGCGACGCTTGCCAACCTAGGAACGGGCCGAGCCTAGCTGGGCCTCTTTTCTCTCTATGTTTCTCGCATAGAGCCAAACAGCTGGGGCCCTTACACGCATCGTGGGAAGGGGGTCTCACCCAGTTTCCTATTCTTTCAGGGGGAAAAGACACTGCAGAGACCTCACCTGCCCAGAGGCGGAGAGGTAAGTGGCAAAATACGTCACATGGGCCACTCAGGTCACATGTGAAAAAAATGGCGCGGTGGTAGATCCAGCCTCAAGGAGGGGGAGTTGCTACAGCACGGCGACCGGAGGGCAGCTGGAACTGCCTAAGGGAGACGCGGGTCAACTCGCAAGGGGACTGTAATGCAGAAAATACACACAGGAGGAATCCAAGCAGGAGTCTCGCCCTGCAGAGCACCTATTCCAGTACAGGGTAGATATGAGTACCCGCAGTGGATTTGGTCAGCGAATTCTTCCGTCAAATTGCTGACCCACAAGGATAGGGAAGAATCATCCAGGGATCCGAATATATGGGATCTCCTGGGAGAGAAAGCGCACCGTTTTACCTCGACCGAGGGAAAGCGCGCTAGGTGCAAGCGATGAGTCACGGCTGGCTCCAAAGGTGCAGACAGGGCAAAGATAAACATCAGCAACTCTAGGCAGTTTACGTGCCAGCGCAGCGGGGCCCCTTTCCAACGGCCCGCGGCTGCGTGCCCATTGCACATGGTGGCCAACCCGATCTGGAAGCATCGGTCGTGACCAGGGCGCGTCAGGACACCTGCTGCAGGGGCACTCCTGCCCGTAAAAAGCAGAGGTCTGTCCAGGGTTTGAATGTTTGGTGGCAGGCGGGGGTGATTGTTACCAGGTGCGTGCTGTGGCGCCATGCTCGTCTCGGGACTCAAGTCTGAAGTCAGTGCTGAAGCGGTCTCATATGCATCAACCCCAGCGGCTTGACCTCCGCGGAGGATGCAATATTCCCCAGGAGCCTCTGGAAAAGTTTTAAAGGGACTGTTGTGCCTGGCCTGAAGGTGGCAAGGCATTCCAGGACTGACTGTGCATGCTTGTTGGTGAGACGTGCTAACATTGAGACTGAGTATAACTCCATGCCAAGAAAGAGATGCTCTGAACCGGGGTGAGCTTGCTCTTTTCCCGGTTGACCTGAAGCCCCAAACGGCTGAGGTGCCTGAGCACCTGGTCTCTGTGAGTGCATAATAATTCTCGGGAGTGGGCCAGAATAAGCCAGTCGTCGAGGTAATTGAGTAAGCGGATGGGGCAAGGGCTGCCTCTGAGACTTTCGTGAAGACTCGAGGAGACAGAGACATGCCGAAGGAGAGGATTTTGTACTGATACGTCTGGCCATCGAACACTAACCATAGGAAGGGTCGTGTCGAGGCAGAATTGAGATGTGAAAGTACGAGTCTTTCAGGTCTACTGCTGCGAACCAATCTAGATGCCGGACGCAAGTTAAGATGTGTTTTTGCGTGAGCATTTTGAATGGGAGTTTGAGCAAGGCCTGGTTGAAAATCGCAGGTCCAAGATCGGTCATAATCCGTTTCTTGGGTAAGATGAATTAAGGGCTGTAGAAACCCTTCTTCATCTCGGTTGGAGGGACAGGCTCTATTGTGTCTCTGAGTAATAGAGTAGAGATTTCCGCGCGCAGGGATTTGGCATGTTTGCCGTGTACTGCGGAAAAGCAGACGCCCGCAAAGGGGGGGGCGGAGGCATGGCAAACTGAATTGCATAACCGAGTTGAATGGTCCGGGCCAGCCTGCGTGATTGGTTGGGAAGTGAAAGCAACGCATCCAAGCTCCGTGCTAGGAGCACCAAAGGGACGATTACTTTTTATGTACCCGGCGGGGCGGAGCAGGAAGTATGGCATCGGGAGACGCGGGCGCATCCCGAGGCTCTGGTGCTGAGTAAAGACTCAAAGCTTTTACCTTGCTCCGCACACCCGGCAGGGGGCGGGTTAGTGACTGAGGAGGAGGTCCTGTAGCGGCGTCCTCTGGACTCGTCAGAACCGGCCGGCCGGGGAACAGCTGTGGGGCTGAGGGTCCGCGATCCAGCGTGCCGGGACTGTGGAGGTGTGGCAGCAGAGTGCCGTGAGAACGGCAATTGCGGGCCAGGTGACCCAGAGACAAAGGAATTAGCTCTTTTACTGAGACTGTGGGTACTGCAGCCCCGTGTAGGGCAAATGAAATAATGGCAAATGAAATAAATTCAAAAAATATTCTCCTCCCGGCCCTCCACCGGGGGAAGGAGCGGTCTGCTTATCCGCTCTGGAGCTAACATCTTGGTCCCTGGGTAGATTATCTCAGGAGCGCCTGGGAGCCTTGCGGGTCCTCGAGGGGGTCCGTGAGACGGGGGGCGTCGACTTCCAGGGTGCTCGACGCGTGGGCTGAGAGCTGGGCTCAGGTTGAGGCGGAGCTGGCCGTTTCTTCGCCGCAGGAGGACGCCCTCGGCGAGCAGACGGGGCATGAGCCATGGCGCAGGCTTGCGGCGGGCAGGATATGTGAAATGGCCTCCGTCTGTTTCTTCACCGCAGAGAACTGCTGGGCAAAGTCCTCGACGGTGCCGCCGAAGAGGTCAAACTGGGAGACAGGGTCGTTGAGGAAGCGCACTTTGTCGGTCTCACGCATCTCGACCAAGTTCAGCCACAGATGACGTTCCTGGACCACGAGTGTGGCCATCGCCTGCCCGAGTGACTGCGTTGTGACCTTCCTGGCTCTGAGGGCGAGGTCGGTCGCTGAGCGCAGTTCCTGCAGCATGTCGGAATCAGGGCTACCCCTGTGCAGATCTTTCAGTGCCTTGGCCTGGTGGACTTGCAGGAGGGCCATGGCATGCAGGGCGGAAGCGGCGTGTCCAGTGGCGCTGTAGGCTTTGGCCGTTAATGAAGACGTTGTCCTACAGGCCTTGGGGGGGATTACAGGGGGACCCCGCCAGGTGGTAGGGTTTTCAGGACACAGGTGGAGCACAACAGCCGGGCGTGCCGGGGGCAGGTGGTCCGAGGGGGCGTACATGGCGGAGCTGCACCCGCTGCCGTCCCCAGATTGCCTCCATTGCCAGCTGCATTGTCTTCAATACCGTGGGAAGAAGGAGCAATGCGGTGGTCGGCTGGAGTGGCGTGCTTTCTGTTGAAAGCGAGCCGCGACTGCAACGTTGCCATGGTCATGCTCTCGCAGTGAAAACATGAACCATCCACAAATGCTGCCTCGGTGTGATCGCAACCCAGACCCATGAGACAACGCCTGTGGCCGTCTGAAGCGGAGAGCCCTCTACTGCATCCAGGAACTACACAGGGCCAAAAGGGGATCTTTACAAAGACGCATCCTGAAAAGGACGTTCAACACCAGCTGTATATTGCTCTTTTAGAGGAAAATTTCTCTATCAGAGAAAATCACTCTTTTATAAACTCTTTTAGTTTTTGCGGGCAGGGGCAAACTGCACTGCCGTGCAGAGAAGGAGAAAGCCGCTGAAGTGCGCCATAGATCCAACAGCAGGCAAGCGTCAGAGGAACAGGAATGGGTGTGTAACTTGCAGCTGACTGCAACACGAACATCGGTTCCAAAGAAAATGTCTGAATGAACTCGACGTATTTCTCCGCTTTATACCCGTATGTCCAGGGGCGGGATATGCAAATACTGTCTGCCTAATTCCCATTGGCCTTTTTTCATAGATCAGAGGCATATTCGGCGCTCAAGAGAGACCCCTAGTGTCGCTTCTTCGACACAACGTCAAAGTGAGCGACAGACGGGGAAGTAAAGTTCCAGCACTTAAAATGAAGTCAAGTATAACATTCTTGATGAAGTGAGAAACCAAGTGCCGTTTTATTTTAGAAAGAGCAATACATACATACATACATACATACATACATACATACATACATACATACATACATACATACATACATACATACATACATACATACATACATACATACATACATACATACATACATACATACATACATACATACATACATACATACATACATACATACATACATACATACATACATACATACATACATACATACATACATACATACATACATACATACATACATACATACATACATACATACATACATAC